>NC_134850.1:66757431-67060461 GCF_965363235.1 Mytilus galloprovincialis | reverse complement strand
CGTCCACAAATATTCACTCTGTGGTTAAAGTTTTTGAAATTTTAATAACTTTCTTAAACTATACTGAATTTCTACCAAACTTGGACAGAAGCTTGTTTATGATCATAAGAAAGTATCCAGAAGTAAATTTTGTAAAAATAAAATTCCATTTTTCCCGTATTTTACTTATAAATGGACTTAGTTTTTCTGCGAGGAAACATTACATTCACTCTGTGGTCATGGTGGTTAAAGTTTTTAAAATTTTAATAACTTTCATAAACTATCCTTGATTTGTACCAAACTTGGACAGAAGTTTGTTTATGATCATAAGATAGTATCAAGAAGAAAATTTTGTAAAAATAAATTTCCACTTTTCCGTATTTTACTTATAAATGGACTTAGTTTTTCTGTGAGGAAACATTACATTCACTCTGTGGTTAAAGTTTTTAAAATTTTAATAACTTTCATAAACTATCCTTGATTTGTACCAAACTTGGACAGAAGCTTGTTTATGATCATAAGATAGTATCAAGAAGAAAATTTTGTAAAAATAAATTTCCACTTTTCCGTATTTTACTTATAAATGGACTTAAATTTTTTGCCAGAAACAAAACATTCACTCTGTGGTTTAAGTTTTTAAAATTTTTATAATGTTCTTAAACTATCCTGGATGTCTACCAAACTTGACAAAAGCTTGTTTCTGATCATAAGATATTATTCAGAAGTAAATTTTGTAAAAAAAAATTCACTTTTTCCGTATTTTACTTATAAATGGACTTAGTTTTTCTTCCAGTTAACATTACATACAGTCTGCAGTTAAAGTTTATAAAACATTTATTAGATTCATAAACTATCCTGGATTTTTTACCAAACTTGGAAGCTTCTTTCAATCAAAAGACAGTATCGAGAGGGAAATTTTTATTGATGTTTTTCCTCATTTTTGTCGAGTCTGCGATTAACAGCAAACGTAGGCGAGACACTGGGTTCCGTGGAACCCTTACGAATTTTTTTATGGTTACAAAGCTTTACTTGTAATTTTGTTTTGTTTTTTGAGAACAAAATATTACATGACCAAGGATTTGTTTAGAAAGAAGGTTCAAGATTACAAATCCTTGACATGACCAACAAAAATTAGTCAAAATATAAATATGTAGTGTTTTAAATTTAAACACCACAAGAATATTTTGCTTGATAAATTAAGTTTCCTCTTTAGTCCTCTGCTTCAGTGACTCATTTAGAAGATGTAAAATTATATCAAAGATGGATTTTATATCAGCTATTTTCATTTCTGCAGGTTTTCTGTTTCATTTGTCAATATAAAATGTTTGTTGATGGTATTTAATTCTTAATTACACCTTATGTAAGAATGCTGCATTTTGATTGGTTGAGAACCAGTGTATTTTTTGCACATTCTAACTTTTTTTCCTCATTTAAAAAGAATTTGCCTCAAATACCCATGATACCATGGTGTTTGCCATTTTGGATATCCTTTTTTACCCTCGCGAGACTGTTCCAGCCAAAATTATTCGGAACCTTTCTTACTTATCCCGATTGTTAAGACAACTAGGTTAAACACTTGATTGAATTAAACCGAAAACTGTAAGAGATATATACATATAAAGAGCCTGAGGGAAAAAAGACGTCTTTACAAATGAACGATTTAATGATGGAATAACAATGACGTATACACATACTGACATATAGATACCATGACGTTAGAAAAAACAGCATTAACGGACATGTATAATTCCCACGGTACTACGATTACCATTCATATGTACAGAAAGTATCAATCAAAATCTATTCAGTGTAATTAAGGTGGTACCCAATGCTTTCACTAAAATTAATTTGGCTCGTTTAATTTTCATAAAATTTTGTCAAAGTATTTACTTTGAGACTTTAATAAAAATATAAAAATTTAAAATTTTTTGAACCAACTGTTTTGTTAGAAAAATTACACTGGTTATATAGCAATTTGACAAACACCAATTTTGATCATTGAGAAGCTTAACACTCCTTTTACAACACAATGTAATTAAAACGTATAGCTGACTTTACAGAGTTATCTCCCTGCAGTGTTAGGTACCACCTTAAACAGATATATCATGTTATTGAGTAGTATTTGCAAAAAATACCAGTCTTTGGACCAAATTTCCCTCGCCTAGCGGCTTGTGGAAATTTCACAGTCCCTTGACATGAAAATAAGATAAATAATATGCTGTCTCATTTACATTATATATGTTTTTTAATATCTAGTTAAGTTATATTCACAGAGGGTGGTAAAGGGGGCCCTGAACACAGAAACGGGTGAAAAATAAAAAGGCTGAAAACGTTGCACGAAAATAACCCTTTACTGTCCTCTTCACATATATTTATACACTGTAATAATGATATTTTGAATATTTTATTTTGCAGCCAATTATGGCAGTCACAGTTTCTGTCTTAGCCAATATTGTTGGAGTTGTTGGCCTTGTTGTCATAGTGATAAAACTGGTACAAAAAGTTCTGTCACACAGGAAGTGGGTAGCAGTTTATGATGCTTTGCCTGGAGAGAGTCATAAGAAACATTGGCTGTGGGGACATGTACATCTGGTAAAGTTATACAGTTCGTCATAGCTACATTTTTACTTTGATGTAAATAAAATTGAGAATGGAAATGGGGAATGGGTCAAAGAGACAACAACCTGACCATAGAAAAAACAACAGCAGAAGGTCACCGACATGTCTCCAATGTAGCGAGAAATTCCCGCACTCGGAGGCGTCCTTCAGCTGGTATTATAGATTCATTAATATTCGTTGCATACCAATTTTCTTTGATTTTGTTGGTCCAGAGGGACCATGAATTTAAATGAACAAAACAAATTTTTCTTAAGGAAAGTATGCAGAAGTTTGCCAAAGCAACCATTGGAAAATTGGTACCCATGAAAATAAAGGAATACATGCAGTATTACATGTGTAACATCATCTCTCGGAGTGTCCAGAATTTTTTTTTGTTTTTCCAATATTTTCTCTAGTTTAAAACAGAAAGACAAGTATTGATAATTAAAATACAAATTAATTGGACAGAATTTGATTAAAATTTGTGATAAGCAAAACAATCTATCAAGCTTGAAGAATAATGAGATCCACTATTTATTTAGCCTCTGAACTCACAAAATAGTAAAGTCTTTCAATGAACAACTTTCGAGTTCGATGCATTTCTGTCAAAAACTCTTGTTTTAGTGAACATCACTTATGTGTTTAGGGGCCTCCTCCCTTCCATTCCCATGTTGAGTGAGTGGTTGGAAAACTATGATACTAAGCATGAATTATTCGGCAAATTGAATTCTAATAATTGACATTCAGCACTTGTATCATTAGGGAATTGTGATTAAGTACCTACAGAACAAACATTATTGGTAGTTTACCCTGCACAATGACCATCACTAAGACGCTTGATGAATTTTGATAGTGCAGGAATACAGGCGATCCCCTCTGTCTGGTAAATGACGTCATAAAGGCGCACATAATTGACGATTTTTTTCCAGGTGAGGGATGAACTTGAAAGTGGTCTATTCTTTCAAAATTATGCAAGTTCTATAGTTAATTAGGTTGATATAATCTGTTCAGAAAAATCAGTTGTAATGTCACTATCACAACATCAATCATTTAAGAGGAATATACTGTAGACCAACTAATTTTAGGGAAAAATTTATTTTTATGACTTTCATGAGTAGGAAAATAAAGCAAATAAATTGTATCCAATGTGTAAAACTTAGATCTTTCCCTATATAACCATGTCAAGTAAATTTGAAGTTCATGACTTTAAATCACCCTTCAGTGGCCATGGGCTAGTAAAGGGGCTAAACATAAAAATAAAATGTCTGCAAAAATGATTTTTATGCAGTTAAGCTGCATTATGCGAGCACCCTAGATTTGTGTTCTACCCAATAAATGCTGAAATACTTGCCATTGTTATTACCTAGCTCGCTACTATGTTATATATAACTAATTGAACACTTTTTTAATACTTTTTATTCTGGATTACAAAAAATATCACCAGAAAAACCTTAAATGATCGTCGATTTATCCAAAAGTTTTGAAGTTACACATAGGAAATAGTGCTTATTAAGAATCCTTGTGTAGTTCATTATGACTTGTGCTTTTAGCTAAGATGTCAAAGAACAATTGTATGAACTATTTTAATCGCCGAAAATCTCTTAAGACAAGTAGTTTAGATTTCCCAAATGGCAAAAGTCGTAGGGATATTGTTTGTCATCAATACGTAGTACAATTACGTCAGTAGTCTATTATATAATAAGTTCAACTGTTCATGCTGTTGGCGGCAATTTCAAATTAGAAAAAGAAATTTTCGTAGCTTTTCAATTTGGAGGCATGTGTGTAAATTAGCGGTGGTCCGAGGTCCTCGACCTTCCACTTTTGCAAGCGGAATTTCGAATAGGATAGTTGGTTTCTAGCTACGCCCGACGTAGTTACCTTCCACTTGAAAGAAAATAAGAAATTACTTTGCAAACCTTTTCACCATGTTCACCAAAGTCTCCAATTAAACGAGCTAAAAACTTATTTTTATCATTATTATTTATGACAGCGATATTCATTTTGTTCAACCGCTAGCTTTATACAGAAAATCGCCAACAAATATTGTATAAATTCGAGTAAAATCGTATCTGATTGACAAAAACAACATTGTAAACACATAACAATGGCGGCCGTGGAGACAAAATTTTACAATATCGGACACGATTCCGGAAGCGGATAAGGATAATTCCGGGTTTGGCGATCAATTACTAAATAAATCAAAGCGATCCTTGATCAAAGCAGGTGAAAAATAAAACTATGCATGGTAAATGAATATAAACACTAGAAGATATATGTAAAAGAAAGAAAAAGCAGAAAAATATTTTATACAGAAACTCAAAATTACTTTTTGACAAATTTTAATTTAAAAATCCAATACAACGTGACAGCTGGGAACAGTATATCTAACAATATACATATTCATGGTCACAGTCTAAATTTTCTTTATCACTGATAAATGATGATAATGCATGTGAGATACTTTTAAAGTGTAAACATATTACTGCAATTTCGAAGGGTTATTTGTTTTTCTCAATTTTGAAGGGTCAATTAAAGTACGGTAGCTGAAAGTGTCTTTCTTTATTTTCACAAATAATGCACTTATATTATATATACCTAAATGTAAGTAAATCATATGATATATAGGTGGCATTTCTTTGGGCCACTCTACCCCCTCCTGTTTGATAACTTGGAAACGGTCGAGCTCCCCACCCCTAAACCATATGAGGGCAGATCCAGGATTTTAGGTTAGGAAGGGTGCAAACTTAAATTTTCGCCGAGCAGAGCGAGGCTAAAAAAAATTTGAGGTAAAATTATCGGAATATTCTTTATTAAGCTGAGAACAACCCATGCTTTGCAAATTTAAGGGGGGTGCAACCATATATATTCATGTTTGTGACAATATGAAAAATCAAATGAAATATAGAAAGAGTCGCTGGGGGTCACCCCACCCTTCCTGTTTTAGAATTTAAAAATGGTCCAGATCCCCACCCCTAAACCATATATATTCATGTATGGGACAATATAACAAATCAGATGAAATATAGGGGAGTCCCTTGGGTCACCCCACCCCCTCCTGTTTGAGAATTTGAAACCCGTTGAGATCGCCACCCCTTAACCATATATTCATGTACGGGACAATATAACAATTCAAATGAAAGATAGGGGAGTCCCTGAGGTCACTGTACACCCTCCTGTTTGAGAACTTGGAAATGGTCAAGATCCTTACCCCTACACCATATATACTCATGTATGGGACAATATAATAAATCAAATAAAATATAGGGGAAGTCCCTGTGGTCACCCCAACCCTCCTGTTAGAGAACTTGGAAACGGTTGAGATCCCCACACCAAAACAATATATATTCATGTATGGGCCAAACTATAACTAATTAAATGAAATATAGATGGAGTCCCTGGGGTCACCCTACCCCTCCTGTTTGAGAACTTGGAAACCAATGAGATCCCCACCCCTAAACCATATATATTCATGCATGGGACAATATAACAAATAAAACGAAATGTGGGAGAAGTCCTAAGGGTCACCCTATCCCCAGTGGCGGATCCAGAAATTTTCGTAAGTGGGGGCCCACTGACTGACCTAAGAGGGGGCCCGCTCCAGTCACACTTCAGTGATTCCCTACATAAGCAACCAATTTTTTCCCAAAAAGGGGGGGGGGGGCGGCCCCCCTGCCCCCCAAATCCTCTGCCTACCCCTACCTGTTTGAGAACTTGAAAACCTTGAGATCTCCACCCCTAAATTATATAGCGGTATATTCATATGTATAGGACAAAATAACAAATCATTTACATTTACTATGGGCAGGTCAGTCAGACCTCACCTTTGATCCCTGTTGTAGTGAACATTTGTCTGATTCGTGTCTTATAACTTTTGTACTATAGAACAAAAACTCAGTTTTCTTTCCAGGGAAACCAGTCCGTTCATACAATTACATGTTCATACTAAATCAACTTGAACTTCTAGCAGTCAAATAAAACCAAGGTTAACTAC
The DNA here is from genome assembly GCF_965363235.1 of Mytilus galloprovincialis. Classification (NCBI taxonomy): domain Eukaryota; kingdom Metazoa; phylum Mollusca; class Bivalvia; order Mytilida; family Mytilidae; genus Mytilus; species Mytilus galloprovincialis. The sequence goes on along the minus strand of NC_134850.1, from coordinate 67,053,893 downwards.
CAAGTAGAACAACTGCAATCATTGGGAACTTGTACCACTGCAGACTCACCATAAAAAAATATACATTGATATATGCATTGCTTTTGAAACCTTGATAACGTATAAATTATTTGCCTTAATAAATAAATCATTACATAAACATGAATGGACTATATATGATTCTTTAATGTTGAGGCAACATTGCCACAGTTTTCATAATTACGGTTGCCTTGGTTTTTGGTTAACTGCCTTCAGTGCTTACAGCGCTTTGATTACAGTATTTAACCTAGATAGACCATTTTACATATGTTTTTGGTCAAATGAGTAATGAAACAAGGCCATAACAAAAAAGAATGTGTTAAGGTTGCCATTTTTTTATTAGACATCTTGCAGCACAGTATCTCGTAGGGTAAAGCCTGGGCTGATACATGTATCTATGATACCAATTTATATTAATGACTAGATCACTAAATGAGGTTGGTTTTAAAGATTTTTTAAAAATTTGAAGTTTTAAAGCAAAATGAAAGATACAATTCCCAAATGCTGATATTGTTTTGTGAACACCTGCATGATCATATTTGGCTGATATCTATATATAATACCAATTTATCCTTTAAAAATTGCAATAATAAATGCACACAATAATTTCTGAATTTACAGTAAAAGTTATAAGTAAAATTAATGTTTGCAGATTTATATTTTCAGTACCCAGGTCCAAATGAAGAAGGATTGAAATTTCAGATGGAACGGGTTGCAAACTTTCCTAAAATTTATTGTATCTGGATAAGTCTCATTCGCCCAGTTGTTGTGATACATCATCCAGACTCAGTCAAAGCTATTCTAAAAACGTCAGGTTTGTGCTATCACAAGTACTCAAACGTAATACATTTGTACTATGATAAATACATGTAGACCACACATTTCACTCCCTGTCTGCTCTCCTTTTGGAGACTTACATGTACATGGCCGAATTTTCCAATTTATTTAGCAGACTTTATGTTTTTCAGTACCCTGGTCCCAATGAAGAGGGGTTGAAATTTCAGATGGAGAGGGTCTCAAGATTTCCCAAACTTCACTGCTTGTGGATAAGTTTTATTCGTCCTATCATTGTAATGCACCATCCAGATACCATGCGAGCTATCCTCAAAACTTCAGGTTTGTTATTTACAGATTATCCTATCAAACTAGATGGTGTTTCTTGGTTTCAATCTTATCAAAGTTGTGAATGTACAACATAAAGAAATTGACTCCAAGTTGATTGATTGTTTGCTGGTATTTGACACCAATTACACCACACTTGGCAGCTGGGAAAACTAGCAATCCTAGTCAAATAAGATAACACCAATTACTCCACACTTGGCAGCCGGCAAAACTAGCAATCCTTGTCAAATAAGATAACACCATTTACACCACACTTGGCAGCTGGGAAAACTAGCAATCCTTGTCAAATAAGATAACACCAATTACTCCACACTTGGCAGCCGGCAAAACTAGCAATCCTTGTCAAATAAGATAACACCATTTACACCACACTTGGCAGCTGGGAAAACTAGCAATCCTAGTCAAATAAGATAACACCAATTACTCCACACTTGGCAGCCAGCAAAACTAGCAATCCTTGTCAAATAAGATAACACCAATTACACCACACTTGGCAGCCAGCAAAACTAGCAATCCTTGTCAAATAAGATAACACCATTTACACCACACTTGGCAGCTGGGAAAACTAGCAATCCTAGTCAAATAAGATAACACCAATTACACCACACTTGGCAGCTGGGAAAACTAGCAATCCTAGTCAAATAAGATAACACCAATTACACCACACTTGGCAGCCGGCAAAACTAGCAATCCTTGTCAAATAAGATAACACCATTTACACCACACTTGGCAGCTGGGAAAACTAGCAATCCTAGTCAAATAAGATAACACCAATTACACCACACTTGGCAGCTGGGAAAACTAGCAATCCTAGTCAAATAAGATAACACCAATTACACCACACTTGGCAGCTGGGAAAACTAGCAATCCTAGTCAAATAAGATAACACCAATTACACCACACTTGGCAGCCGGCAAAACTAGCAATCCTTGTCAAATAAGATAACACCATTTACACCACACTTGGCAGCTGGGAAAACTAGCAATCCTAGTCAAATAAGATAACACCAATTACTCCACACTTGTCAGCTGGGAAAACTAGCAATCCTAGTCAAATAAGATAACACCAATTACACCACACTTGGCAGCTGGGAAAACTAGCAATCCTAGTCAAATAAGATAACACCAATTACACCACACTTGGCAGCTGGCAAAACTAGCAATCCTAGTCAAATAAGATAACACCAATTACACCACACTTGTGGCAGCTGGCAAAACTAGCAATCCTAGTCAAATAAGATAACACCAATTTCTCCACACTTGGAAGCCGGCTAAACTAGCAATCTTAGTCAAATAAGATAGGAGTAAAACTCACCTTATCAAATTAGGGTTTTAACCCACAACTTCAGTGTTGACAGGCTATTGCTCTCTGTCCTTCTTAGACCACTCACCAACCCATCTACTCACTAAGGTTGAATCTTCTAAGTCAAGATAAAGCATGAATACATTGACAACCACTGACAAGATAGCTGATTAATTACTGGCACATGTACAGGGTTACACTAGATTTGTGAGATTAACTCAACCGATAGCCTTATCCAAATTGCTCTGTATTACAAAATAATCAAAATACATCTAAGTGAAGCAAAAATAGTTCTTGAATCATATCAAAGATCTATAGCACATATATTAGAACTAGTTTCATGCCTAATAATAAAAAAGAACCTATCTGTGTGTACTAATTTGTGAGATGGTGTACAGGTACAGATTTTCAAGATTGCAAAACATACAGTTTTCTTTATCATTCTCAATGAAGGGTTTATCTTTTTTTTATGATTTAAGTATTGCACATATGTCATTTTAGTTTTGACTTTTTGTATTTTAGAACCTAAACCAAGAGGCCTTGGTACAGTGTATATAATGGGTGTGGACTGGTTAGGAGAAGGTCTACTGATTGCCAATGGGGAGCGTTGGGCCAGGAACAGACGACTACTGACACCAGCTTTCCATTTTGATATACTACAACCATACATCAAGGTTTACAATAGAGCGACAGATGTACTGTTGGTAAATATTTGTATACAACCAGAAGTACTTTGAGTATGAATGCATTATATATTCTGATGGTATTCATCTTCTTAAAAAGTCAAGCATATGTACATAATAGTATTAATGATAAGTATTACAGATGGATGGGTGTAGATGGCAAATTGAATGCATAGATATATTGAAGACATGAACATAATAATGTGATATGAAATAGACTGTGCTGTTGTAGGAGACTGACACACAGAGCAGCCAGATTTGTTTTTTTTTTTCTTGTTCAAAATATTACAGTCAACAGACCAACATATCACCTTTATATCCAGACACGTTAGTTTTTAACTCTAAATCTTTTGGAATTTATTCAAATTGCTAAATCCAAAACTATTATAGGGTAGATTGTTTTGCTGCTGATCATATAAAGGAACAAAGAAATAACCTGCATTCTCCTAGATTATTTGCATTGAATAGGTAACAATGACTTTATGTACACTAAATAGTCCATAAGTTTTTTTCTTATTTAAGGAATGGCTGTAATATTTTTTTCTGTCTATGAAAAAATAACATAAAAAATTTGGTGCACACTGAATAACGCGCATAGCGGGTTATTTAACAGTGTGCACCACATTTTTTATGTTATTTCGAATAGACAGGAAAAATATTACAGTCATTTCTTATAATTTAATTCTAAATTCCATTTTAAACCATAGAAAACCATGAAAAACGTTGATGACGTTACGGTCACATGACTAAATTATGTCTATGGGCTCATAACAAAATAACGTCAGCCAATCAGAAGACGTGTTACATCCAAAATTAAATTATTCTATTTTGCTTGAAAAATAGGTAGAACAATAACCTTCAATCTCAATTTTATTGTGTTGTTAATATTTTTATAATTTATTTTTAATAATTTTGTAGGAAAAGATAGAAGACCGATCTAAAGCTAACAAGTCATTTGAATTGTTCTCAAACATAGGCCTGTGCTCCTTAGATATCATACTGAGATGTGCTTTCTCCTATGAGAGTAACTGTCAGACACTAGGGTAAGATATCATTTATATTAAAAATTGATGTGAAATGAGCTTCATCTGAAATTCATGTGATAGAAATATAGTTGTCCTCAAACCAATGAATTTTTATCTAAACATTGCTGTAATTCGATTTAATACTTCATAAATTAAAAAAAGAAATAAAAAGATTTAAATAGACAACCATCAGGTACATAGAGAATAATTTGGAATTTGATGCAGCTGTTAAGTGAGAGGTTTAGCTAGCTATAAAACCATGTTTAATCCACCATTTTCTACACAAGAAAATTGCTAAACCCAGTCAAGAATGTGACAGTTGTTATCTATTTGTTTGATGTGTTTCAGTTTTCAATTTTGCCATTTCAATAGGGATTTTCTGCTTTTAATTTTCCTTGGAGTTTGCCATTTTTGTTTTTTTACCTTTTGGCATTGATTTATGTAGAAATACCTAATAAAGGGAGATAACTATGGATGTAGAAATACCTATTAAAGGGAGATAATTGTGGCTGTAGAAATACTTTATAGGGGTAAATTCAGTAAAACATTTCCCATTGACTTTAATACTAATCTATGTATGGAATTAAATTTATACCTGATTTACCTTTAGAAATTAGAAGCTTTCATATATCATTCATCATGTTCATGAAAGTGCAAATGTAGCCCTTTCTTTTGCAACAATAAAAACATAGGGTCATGCGGCATTTTTGGGCATTCACATGGCCTTGTTTACAAACAATGTAGATTCGCACTGAATTCCTATACTGACCCCCATTACTTTTCAACCCTGAAGTAAAACAAATTAGTACATTCAGCATTTATTTTTTTTATTTTTTTCAACTCTAGTTTTGATCCATCAACCAAAAAATATTTATTACAAACATTATCTACCAATCAGAAGAGCATATGACTTCAGTTTTATACAGAAAGCTCTCCCCCAATGGCTGGTCCCTGATGACGTATATTTATTTACTGAATTTACCCCAACAAAGGGAGATAAATTTGGATTTACAAATACCTATTGAAAGGAGATAATGTTGGATGTTTTATTATTTCAGAGAGAGCCATCCTTATGTTTGTGCTGTAGAGAAATTGAGTGAAATTTGGGTGGATAGATCTTTGTAAGTATACAGATAATGATTAAAACAAGGGTTTATTAATAAAAGATATATCTATTTTTGTATTGTTATCAAAGGGAGATAACTTTCAGCATTGAAGATGATGAAAAATAAAGTATTAATCTTTTCCAACATTTCTATTTTTATTTAATAAGCTTTTTTTAAGAGTATTTAGATGTTTGTATGCCCTTGAAAACAGCTTGAAGTGAATTTGATTAAAAATTAAAAGTTGTTCTTTCATAATCCAATTAAGAACATAATACAGTACAATTTTCGCGAAAGCCATCCCAAACTCCATACACCGAGTTTTTTCCTGGTGTTACACCAGGAAACTCCGACATCACTCCCTAAATTCTCAGAGAAATTTGGGAGTATTCCCTCCGACTTCCGCGTAAATCCATTACCTTTTGTTTATTGTGTTAGCGACATCTCTCCCAGTCTGGAGTGACGCGGTGTCACACCAGGTAATTAATTGCCCTAATTCTTCTGATCTATGCCGGCACGCGACAGTCAAGGTATGCGAGATTTCTTATGTAATTAAACAATTGTATTTCCTGTCTATTGATTATCAGTTTATATCTGATTGCTTGAAACAAATGAAAGATTAAAATAAAAATCAAAACGTTGTTGTTAATTCTTTTCATTACTCTGTACCATCTAAATCAATTTTTAAAAACAACTATATTTGATTTTGACTTCCGTTTTTTATCAGTAAATAAATATTTAATTTAATTAAAAGAGATATAATTGTGTAACAATAAACGTAGACTAACGTTGAATAAATTAGGGTAGTTTAAAGAAAAGTGACACGTCTCAAAGTTTTTTATACAAGTAAAAAAGAAAATATTATTCACTATCTGTTATGCTAATAAGTCTACGCCATTTCCATTTTACGATTACAAAATAAAAGTTTTAAAAAGCAAAAGGTTGTTGTTATTAAATGCTTTCAATTGCATTAAAGTTTTATAAAAAAAAATCTATACTTGATTATGACCTCGGTTTTTTTTTTATCGGTAATTTATATAACTTACGAAAAGAGACATACTTGCGTGAAAATAAATGGAAATGAACGCTGAAGGTATTAAATGTGAGAAAGAAAGAAAATTACGTGTCTTAAAACTTGTATATGCAAGAAAAAAAGAAAATACTTTTCACCATTCCTTATGCTTAATAAGTCTACAGCATTTTCTCTTCACGATTTGTTAGCATTACTTTAATAGGATAAATAATATATTTCGGCTACAACAGGAATACTTCTATAGCTGTATCAGCTCGTTGTTGCATAATATTCATTTACGCACAATGAATGTAAACTTTTGTGTTGTATTTAGAACAGTGATCTTTAAATATTTTTAAAGCAATTAATTGCCGTGGGAAGACGATACGCATCTCAGTGATCAACAGTGCGTAGTTGAACTTGAACTTGACTTTGCTCACAATATTGAATGCTAAGACATCAATTTTGTCCACGAGATTTTTATTTGGCGGACAATAGTATCATGTAACAGTAAACTCAGGTGACCTTTCTGGATAACCGTGGGAAAATTCATTCAAGGTTTAAACTTGCTTTCTAATGATTGACATAAATTTGTGTGCGTTCAGATTGAGGCTCTAGAAGGTACTTTTACAATTGATTAACCGGATTCTAAATTGTATTCCTTTTCTGAATTAACCAACATCAGCCTTTTATTTTTACGTTTCTCAATCAACAGAGGACATAAAACCGGACATTATTTATACGTCCATAGTCAACACTATATATTAATGGTAGATGAAAACAGGATGCATGTCGTTCAGTTCCTGATGGGCGTTGGTAGAGATCCTCTGTGAAAATTTGCCGATCGTAAAAATCCGATCCACATTTTTTTTTACATATTTCTTTCTTGTAGAACACGATATAATTTCATTTAAATATTCTATTTTATAATTGTTGAAATACTTCTTTTTATATTTCGCCGAGGACTTTTAACGAGCTGTAAAGTACGGATTGCGCCAATCCAATTTTATTTAAAATAATTAAAAGATCAATAACAGATCATAACGGATAAAAAACACGATTTTTTTTCTCCATATAATTAAATATTTAAAGGTTGTGATTATTGTGTTGTGTCTGGGCGGCGAATGTATCTCAGTATTTATGAATATAGGGCTGCCACATTGCATACAAATACAAATACAAATCTTTTTATTGGCACAAACTCATTAACAATAAATGGTTAAGACCTATGGCATTACATATAACTATAATAATTGACATGGTAGAATGAAAGGTTCCATGATAACATACAAAACTATTTGTCACTTTACAGTTTCTTTTTTAAATTCAAATATTTCAAGTCTGTAATCTACCGAGGTAGTGAAACATAATATTTTACATTTCAAAATAAATTGAAAGTAACAGAGTTCACTTGTTGATCCGATAAATTAACTCTTGGGTTTTAATTTAGTTTGGACATATTACCGTAAAAAACATCATTTTGTTTTAAGCCAGTTGATATTAATTATATAATATTGAACTATTAATGAACCGAATATTGCTCACTGAGTAGGTCATAAAAGGTTCTAATTGTGGTAAAATCGACTTTGTTGAAAAAAACAAAATTATGACCTGATCGGACTATAATGAAAATACAAAATAAGTGTTTTAATCGTATTTTTATACGTTTGTACGTTGTATGTCATATGACAATGACATGGGCAAATACATACAAGAATAATTATCTTATCTTAAATAAAAATGTCACACTTTTATCTGACAATGAAAGGACATTTAAATAACGTATTTTAAAGCACTCAGGTGCAATCAAGATCGATTAAATGTACAAAGGTAATAAATCTGGCTAATCCGATGATGTTGTCACACGTCATTAATTTTCAGTACATCCAATGGGCAATAAACCAATAAACAGCCACGCGGTGTTGGGAGAGAATCTTTGGAGGAAATTGGGAGTATAATCCGTGATTCGCGGTGTCACACCGCTACACTCAGAAATCGGTGATTAGAGTTCGCGATTACATACTCTCTGGGCGTACTGTATGTTATGAAAGATGGCTTTGGAATGAGAATTCATGAGTGATATATAGAATTACAACAAAGTATACCTGTCCCTAACACAGGTTTTTATGCAGTTAAGCTGCATTATGCGAGCACCCTAGATTTGTGTTCTACCCAATAAATGCTGAAATACTTGCCATTGTTATTATCTAGCTCGCTACTATGTTATATATATCTAATTGAACACTTTTTAATACTTTTTATTCTGGATTACAAAAATATGACCAGAAAAACCTTAAATGATCGTCGATTTATCCAAAAGTTTTGAAGTTACACATAGGAAGTAGTGCTTATTAAGAATCCTTGTGTAGTTCATTATGACTTGTGCTTTTGGCCAAGATGTGAAAGAACTATTGTATGAAATATTTAATTGCCGAAAATCTTTTAAGACAAGTAGTTTAGATTTCCCAGATGGCAAAAGTCGTAGGAATATTGTTTGTCATCAATACGTAGTACAACTACGTCAGTAGTCTATTATATAATAAGTTCAACTGTTCATGCTGTTGGCGGCAATTTCAAATTAGAAAAAGAAATTTTCATATCTTTTCAATTTGGAGGCAGGTGTGCAAATTAGCGGTGGTCCGAGGTCCGCGACCTTCCACTTTTGCAAGCAGAATTTCGACTAGGATAGTTGGTTTCTAGCTACGCCCGACATAGTCACCTTCCACTTGAAAGAAAATAAGAATAAAATTTGCAAACCTTTTTACCATGTTCACCAAAATCTCCAATTAAACGAGCTAAAAACTTATTTTTATCATTATTATTCATGACAACGATGTTCAATTTGTTCAACCGCTAGCTTTATATAGAAAATCGCCAACAAATATTGTATAAATTCGAGTAAAAATTCATATCTGATTGACAAAAACAACATTGTAAACACATAACAATGGCGGCTGTGAAGACAAAATTTTACAATATCGGATTGGATTCCGGAAGCGGATAAGTGTAATTTCAGGTTTGGCGATCAATTACAAAATAAATCCAAGCAGGTGAAAAAATACATCTATGCATGGTAAATAAATATAAACACTAGAATTGTAAACCAAAAGATATATGTAAAAGAAAAAAAGCAGAAAAATATTTTATACAGAAACTCAAAATTCTTTTTGACAAATTTTAATTTAAAAATCCAATACAATGTGACAGCTGGGAACAGTATATCTAACAATATACATGTTCATGGTCACAGTCTAAATTTTCTTTATCACTGATAAATGATGATAATGCATGTGAGATGCTCTAGATCTTAAAGTGTAAACATATTATTGCAATTTTGAAGGGTTATTTTTTTATCTCAATTTTAAAGGGTCAATTAAAGTAGCTGAAAGTTTCTTTCTTTATTTTCACAAATAATGCAACTATATTATATATACCTGAATGTAAGTAAATCATATGATATATAGGTGGCATCCTTTGGGCCACTCTACCCCCTCCTGTTTAATAGCTTGGAAACTGTCGAGCTCCCCATCCCTAAACCATATGAGGGGCAGATCCAGGATTTTAGGTTAGGAGGGGCGCAAACTAAAATTTTCTCCGAGGAGAGCGATGCTAAAAAAAATTTGAGGTAAAATTATCGGAATATTCTTTATTATGCTGAGAACAACCCATGCTTTGCAAATTTAAGGGGTGCACACCCGCCCCACCCCCATCACCAACCCCCTGCACAGTATATTCAAGTATAGGACAACATAATAAATAAAATGAAATGTAGGGGGAGTCCCTGGAGTTACCCCACCCCCTCCTGTTTGAGAACTTGGAAACAGTTGAGATCCACACCCCTTAACCATATATATTCATGTTTGTGACAATATGAAAAATCAAATGAAATATAGGAAGAGTCGCTGGGCGTCACCCCAACCCTCCTGTTTTAGAATTTAAAAATGGTCGAGATCCCCACCCCTAAACCATATATATTCATGTATGGGACAATATAACAAATCAGATGAAATATAGGGGGAGTCCCTTGGGTCACCCCACCCCCTCCTGTTTGAGAATTTGAAACCCGTTGAGAGTCCCACCCCTTAACCATATATATTCATGTACTGGACAATATAACAATTCAAATGAAAGATAGGGGGAGTCCCTGAGGTCACTGTACACCCTCCTGTTTGAGAACTTGGAAATGGTCAAGATCCTCACCCCTAAACCATATATACTCATGTATGGGACAATATAACAAATCAAATGAAATATAGGGGAAGTCCCTGTGGTCACTCCAACCCTCCTGTTTGAGAACTTGGAAACGGTCGAGATTCCCACACCAAAACAATATATATTCATGTATGGGCCAATATAACTCATTAAATGAAATATAGGGGGAGTCCTTGGAGTCACCATACCCCTCCTGTTTGAGAACTTGGAAACCAATGAGATCACCACTCCTAAACTATATATATTCATGTATGGGACAATATAACAAATAAAATGAAATGTAGGGGAAGTCCCTAGGGTCACCCTACCCCCAGTGGCGGATCCAGAAATTTTCATAAGTGGGGGCCCACTGACTGGCCTGCTCCAGTCACACTTCAGTGATTCCCTATATAAGCAACCAAATTTTTCCTCTGCCTACCCCTACCTGTTTGAGAACTTGAAAACCGTTGAGATCCCCACCCCTAAATTATATATATTCATATATATGGGACAAAATAAAAAATTATTTACATTTACTATGGGCAAGTCAGTCAGACCTCACCTTTGATCCCTGTTGTAGTGAACATTTGTCTGATTCGTGTCTCATAACTTTTGTACTATATAACACAAATTCAGTTTTCTTTCCAGGGAAACCAGTCCATTCATACTATAACATGTTCATACTAAGTCAACTTGAACTTCTAGCAGTCAAATAAAACCAAGGTTAACTACCAAGTAGAACAACTGCAATCATTGGGAACTTGTACCACTGCAGACTCACCATAAAAAATATACATTGCTATATGCATTGATTTTGAAACCTTGATAACATATAAATTATGTTGATGTAACTTTGCCACAGTTTTCATAATTACGGTTGCCTTGGTTTTTGGTTAACTGCCTTCAGCGCTTACAGCGCTTTGATTATTTATTATTTTCTAAACTGATTGGTTTATTATAAAATATAAGTTATAAAGTTTTATTGATTACAAGTGAGAGTCCTGAATGTGTATTTAATAATTGCTGCTAAAATTAAGCAACACTGAATTGGTAGCTGTCATTTATCTTTTTTATGCCCCACCTACGATAGTAGAGGGGCATTATGTTTTCTGGTCTGTGCGTCCGTTCGTCCGTCCGTCCGTTCGTCCATCCGTCCGACTGTTTGTTTGTTCGTCCGTCTGTCCCGCTTCAGGTTAAAGTTTTTGGTCAAGGTAGTTTTTGATGAAGTTGAAGTCCAATTGACTTCAAACTTGGTACACATGTTCCCTATGATATGATCTTTTTAATTTTAATGCCAAATTAGAGATTTTACCCGAATTTCACGGTCCACTGAACATAGAAAATGATAGTGCGAGTGGGGCATTCGTGTACTGAGGACACGTTCTTGTTTTATTCTATATTTAGATGCTATATTTATAATTACAGAAACCCAGTTTTGTTTCCAGACTTCATTTTCTACTTAACCAAAACAGGGAAGGAATTTAGAAAAGCTTGCGATTATGTGCACACTGTTGCTGAAGAAATTATTGAGAAAAGGAGAAAAACACTGGTTTGTAGAACAATATATCATAAATAAGTGGATATGTGGGGTATATCAATTACACATAAATAAAGGCAACAGAAGTATACCGCTGTTCAAAACTCATAAATCTATGGACAAAAACCAAATAGGGGTAACAAACTAAAACTGAGGGAAATGCAATAAATATAAGAGGAGAACAACGACACGACATTAAAATGTAACACACACAGAAACGGACTAAGCATTAGACAAAATCCCATGAGAATAATAAACATAACATCAAAACCAAATACATGAATTTTGGATAGATAAATTCTGTGACAAGTCTTATAGTAATGTGAATTCACACTCAAAAATAAGAGAAAACAAACGACACAACGGAAACACAACGTTAAAATGTAACACACACAGAAATGAACTATAATATAACAATGGCCATATTCCAGACTTGGTACAGGAAAAAATGGTAGGTTGAACCTAGTTTTGTGGTATGCCAAACCTCCCTCTTTTATGGCCATGTGAAAAATAACAGTGAAAAATAACAAAAAAAACACCATTATCCCACAGATAACCAGCTAAATTTGTTATATTTCTAAAAATTGTTTTGTTCATCTAATTCGGTAATGTTTTTAACTGTGTATTTACAGGAGGTCGAAGGATTACCAAACAAAGACACAGGTAAAAGAACTAGATATTTAGATTTTCTGGATATATTGATAACAGCTAAAGATGAGAATGGGGAAGGATTAACTCCCTTAGAAATCAGAAATGAGGTTGATACTTTCCTATTTGAAGGTAATTAAGCTACAGATAATAAGGATGTTGATTTTTTTTAAGAATTAATTTAGAGCAGACTTTAATTTGGTGCAGATTTTACAAAATGGATGCATTACTTTTGTTAAAATTTTCCCAGTGTGCTCTTCATAAACATACTTGCCAAGTGACATGATATTCGCGTGTAATACACGCTTTTTCAACGATTTACACGCCTCGATTTTGTCACATGGCGTGTACACGCTTTTCACCACTTTACACGCGATTACACGCTTTTTCGTTCTTTTCATTTTTTGGTCGTTAGTGATTTCGCTATTCTCGGGTTTTTTCCTTATTCGGCGATAAATACCGAAAATTTCGAAGAAATTGTTTGGCTGACATTGTTTGTTTTTCTATACGAACGAACAGCAAAAGGTAAGTAGTTTGTGATTAGTTTTTACGATTTTGTGACTTTCTTTCAAATTCACTTTAATGGGGAGATGAACACGGAAATAGGTCGCTTTCAGGGTCTGTACTATCGTCTAAACCGCTGATTGTTAAGCCAAACGATGTGTACATGAACGTACCAAGATTCAAGATTTATAAATCATATTTTGGAGTTCGAGTTTAAATGATAGAGTGACGAATTGTGCATTCTATGTTGCAATGATGTAAAAAATACACATGAGAGGGGGAAAACAATTTAGCTATTTGAGTAAGCATTCAACATGTTAAGTTAAATGGAAATCAAGTTATAAAACATTTTTCTTTTTCAATTTCAGTTTCAAATCTAGCCAAAAGATTTCAATGGGCCATGGGATGAAAATATCGCAGAACTGTTGGATCAGCTCTCATAGTGCCAGCTATCTTCTGATAAACTTGCCAGTTTTGACCAGACAATAGCAATGGGAGCAATGGCAGAGATTATAGATGACATTTTACAGTGCCAAAAAAAAACATTATGACATTCTTCCAAAGCTTGATAAAGCTAGAGCTAATTGAGTTGAGCCAAATATGATTGAAATATCAATTCTTACTGAGAGAGAGCAATTATAAAGAAATTCACATTGAATTCTTATCAGAACTTAACAATGTTACATTTGTATTGTGTGCTGTTACAATATGTATCAAATAAATTTAACAAAACTTGAAACTGGCAGTTGTTTTCAATATGTGCCTATATATAGCTAGTGGTGCATTAAAAGCAACAAAACAGACCACTGTAGGATACAATAAAGTTTACAGAGGACTATATATTGTTCTTTTATAATAACACTTTTGTATAATGTGAACATTACCACATTCATATTAAAAAGTCCGCATCTATGTCACGCGTTTTCACACGCTTTTTGACATGTCATGTCATGTCATGACATGATTTTCTATTGTCAGAGGTTGGCAAGTATGTTCATAAATAATATACCATGTGGTAAGATTATATAAATGAAGCAGACAATCCCATTTCACAAAAGTATGACGTATGTACACAGACCACATTGTATTTATTTTCATTGCATAAAGTATTTTACCATAGCTTTATTCAAATAACATTACAGGCATGGTCTTATCAAAGTCATATTTCATCTATTATCTCTAACAAAATAAAATCATGTTATGACAGATATTTTTTTTATTTTAATACCCCATACAAAGTTGCATATGGTATAATGTTTTTGACCAATCTGTCAGTCAGTCTATTTATCGGTTCTGTTCTTGTCATCACAACTCCTCTGAAACCACACAACAAAGTGTCATGAAACTTTATAGACAAGAACAATAGGACATACAATGAAGATCTGCATATCAACAGGAAGCTATGATTCAATTTTTTTCTATGAATCATGCCATTTTGAACTTTGAAATTTGGCCTAAATATACTGCTACTGTAACAATAGTTTGAGTGTACATGTGTTACTTTTTTTCGCTTCAAATATCTTCTTGTTATGAACGCTTAAACTTTTTGTGCTGAATTAGAAATATTTTTTTAAATGGCTGCTCATTGACATATACTTTTCATGTTTAAAGCCTTGAACCACAAATTCAGAAATCCATGAAGCAATGATTTCCCCACAAATAACCATAAATAAACATGTTTTTATCTTACAGGACATGATACCACAACCAGTTCTATGTGCTGGACTTTGTATTCTATCTCACAACATCCCAAATGGCAGACAAAAATACAGGAAGAAATAGATCATTTATTGAAAGCTAAAAAATCTTCTGAAATTGAATCGTAAGTTATATAGAGAATACATTCAGTGTATTTTGTTTGGACCAGACATCCTAATACAAAATCTAAGGGGAAACAATATTTGCAAGGATCATATGAAAATAGATTCCTCGAAAACATAAAGTATGAGAGGCGGTAGGAGGGGTCCTGATCCCGAAATCCTGGGCTTTAAAACACCAGATCCTGAAATCCTGGGCTTAAAAACATGAAATCCTGAGGTCCCGAAATTGAAAAAAAGAATTCCCAGATACAGAAAGGGTCAATCCCGAAATCCTGAGCTTACAAACACCCGATCCCAGAATCCCGATAAAGGTCCTATCCCCCCTCAAGTTAGCTGCGGAACGGTAAAAAATAACATAATGACCTAAGAGCTACGGTTCCGCAGCTACCCTCAAGTATGATTTTAAATTTTTCCAATCAAGAACAATTTTGGAAGGGTAAAGTGCCCTAATTAAAAATAATTGTTAAGTATGAGGAAATTTTAAGATGTATTATATGTTAAATATCGGAATATTTATAGATATTTTATGTCAAAGGTTGCAAAATTCTAATTTTTCTACAAATAAGGATAAAATTTGCATATTTTCACACATATTTCTTATTTGGCAATATGAAGTGCATGCAAATTCTACAAAAGTATTTACATGAAATTTTGTATTTATATAGACAAGCATTGTAGTAAATTATTGAGTTGGTACTTGCATGTATTATAAATTTGCAGGCCAAAAAGCTAGGGAAAAATGAGAAAAGAAAGGACTTTTTTGTGATGACAAAATGTATTTCAGTAGAAAGTAAAGCCAAAAAGGAATTGTATTACAAAATAAATATATTTTTGTAGGGAGGACTTACCAAAACTAGAATCCCTTACCCTTTGTATCAAGGAAGGAATGAGACTCCATTGTCCTGTTGGTTTTATATCTCGTGTCACCACCAAGGAGATGATCATAGATGGCATTACAATCCCTGCCAATACAACATTAGCGTTACAGATCTATAATCTGCATCACAATGACACTGTGTGGGAAAATCCACATGAGTTCATGCCTGAACGATTTTTACCTGAGAACTCAGCTGACCGAGATTCTTATGCTTTTATTCCATTTTCAGCAGGGCCAAGGTAGGTATTACTTTTGAATATAAGACAAGGCATGAATATATAGATTATTGTGAGGATTTTATCATTGAGAATAATGTGACTGCCTCCCATAATAAGAACTCTCATTCTGATATCTGATACTTTCCTGAAATCCCAATAATTAAACCACATCTTTGTCCAGTCTTCCAAAATCACAATAATAAATTCACACAATATTTCTTAATATACAGTACTTCTAAGTGTGCTGTTTATTGCTGTAAATACACTGTTTCAATATAAAAAAAGAAGATGTGGTATGATTGCCAATGAGTCAACTCTCCACAAGAGACCAAATGACACAGAAATTAACAACTATAGGTCAACAAACAGCCTTCAACAATGGGCAAGCCCATACCGCTTAGTCAGCTATAAAAGGCCCCGAAATGACAAATGTAAAACAATTCAAACGAGAAAACTAACGTTTTGTTATTTGAAATTTACTTGAAGTGCAGTAACAAAATTTCTCTTTTTCTGTTCAAATTATTCATTACATGTTATAATATTACTTTATTAGTGAAGAATTATAATATTTCTACAACCATCACATGAGTTCTTCAAAGGTCTGTATAATGCATACATTATGTTTTCAGATTTGAACCAACTGACTTTTGTGTGCAATTTAGGCAATATTTTCAATAGAAAAATAGATACTGTGAATTTAATATTTGTTGGATACCAATTTTCATGAACCAAGAATTTAAATGTTCAACGAATTACAAATTTCTATCAGGTTGTATGCAGACTTTTGCAAAACCACAAAATCATATATCCACAAAAAGGAAAGTATTCTGCAATCCAGGAAAATTGGTACCCATAAAAATACATGAATCCACTACAGTAGAATATGTCAACATTGATTTCCTCTTATATCACTTTATCGGTAATTCGTATATTTTCCCTTTGATCTTACTGCCTAATATTTTCGAGTATCGACGTACTGGCTGTATCACTGAAAATATAAGGCAATACATTGTGTGACGTCAATTACCGATAAACAGAATAATAGGTTGTTTCTTTTTTGATACTGACTATATCATGTGGAATATCTTAGCTCACCCTAACGGGCTCGTCTAGATATTCCAGGTCTGATATAGTCAGTATCAAAAACGAAACTACCTATTATTCTATATTTATCAGCAAAGTTAGAAAATTGAAAAATGCTATCACAAAAAAGGAGGCAAGAAAAGTCTTAGCACTAAGAATAAAAGTGTGAAAAAATAAATAGTACCAACTATATCTAGGTAATTTTCAATAAAGAACATTTTAATTTATACACGAATGATATATTTTTTTCAGAAATTGTATTGGTCAGCATTTTGCCATGAATGAACAAAAGGTTGTACTTGCCAGACTTCTTCAAAAGTAAGAATACATTAGAAGTCCCAGTTGTCATACATTCTTCTTTAAAACAGACTGACAAGGTTAAACTAACTGGGAATGTATGAAACCACAATCTCATATTTGTTGCTACAATGTTTTATAATTTGGTAACATATACAAGTTAGAAAGAGATGTACTATACACAAAAATACAACAGCATCCCAATAATTCAAGTTACCAAAATATATAGAGAGGTCAAAGTTCATTCAACAATAAACAAATGTTAATAATATTTCAAGCTCTAAATTTCAAGCCTAACCAAGCATCATTGTTTACTTCTTCAGGGATGAGAAAATCGGTATATTTTTCAAGAGGAGATAACTTTCACAAATGTGCTAAATTCCAGGGATGCTGCAAATCAACTAAGTTAAACACTTCTCTAGGTCAAATGATGTTCTAAGGTCACACTATATTATCCACAACTGGCTTACTCACTTTTTTTTTTTTGATGGCATGCTACACATTATAGTACTAATGTACATTCGCTTCTCCTCAAAAGTCTTTAATTATAATTTTATTTAAGCTTTCTTAGAACCCTTACTATATAATGCCATTTTGGATTTTTTGTGGTTTCTGGCCTGAATGATTTCTACAACTTGATAATCTGTTTTCTAGGTTTACTTTTCAACCAGATCCAGACTGTCTGGTGAAGAAAAAGATTGGAGTTGTAATGCGAGCTGAAAATGGAATAAAACTGTTAGCACATCCGAGGTCTTAAAGATCTGAAAAATAATGTAGTTTGTTATTATCTGATTTTTACTTCTTTTTTATTGGAATTATTTCTTGTAATTTGTTATTTTCACATTCATTTGTTATGATTAGATTTTAAGAATAATTTCTGGATTACTTTATTATTTATATGCTTAGTAACCAGAAGTGTGGACATTTTGTATAAAGGCCTGTGATAACATGTTTCTAGGTTATTTATATGATACATGATCATAACTGTGCAGGTCATGTCTGGGTTTCTTAAAAAAAAAGACGTAAGCCATGAACAATTCAATATACTAATGCTCAATTTTAGTTCAAGGATTTTTCATTTGTGAAACTCCGTCCCAGGCCTGATGTTTGTGATCTTTTAACCTGATGTCCTCCCATTAATTCTATTGTCAAATATTCAACTTACCTGAATGATGGAGATTTCATATCAATAATTGTTGATAATGAACCAAATGTCAATCAGACATAGTTTAACTTATTTGACAACATTTTTTGTCAGATTGTTCAAGGGGTGCTAGGGGTGGGTAGGAAGTCACTTGACATAAATAACTGTGATATATAGTTGGTTGTATTTTAGATGATAAAGGTTTTGCAAATATATTGAATTTTAAAAAATTATATTTCATGTGTCAATGGGAGTATAGTAAATATGTGTCTAGATGTCAGAAGGACATTCTAGTTAAAAATCATTTATCTTATTTTAAACTTTCAACAATAAGTTTGCATACAAAATAAATTATGACTTGATTGTGTGATGGTTTGCTGTAACTGTAAAGTAATTAAAAATTAATATTTTATACTGTACTATCTAATGAATTACGAATGTGATAATGTTTTATTGTGAGAAAAGTCAAAGTGGACAGAAAACAATCAGATTTAATTAGAATGAATTTTAGATAAGCATGGTGTACCAAATTATCTTTCATTGGTGGTTATTATTAACACCGACTTTGAAATTGAATAAATTTACAAATGATATTAAAAATAATAGTATGATTGTTGTTATGTTTAATTTTAAAAATTATATCAAGGACATTGTTCATAAATTTCTTAAGATTTTGTAATCACTTTTCCAGGATTAATTTGTTTAATTATATGTTGTTATGGAAAAGAAAAGAAAAACACTCCATTTAATTTCTATGCAAGACCAAATAAAAATAATCTATACTTTTTATTGAGTTTTCTTGTGATTCATTCCATTTTTAGCTTACCTGACATGAAAGGTCAAGTGAGCTTTTCTCATCACTTGGCGTCCGGCGTCCGTAAACTTTTTCAAAAATCTTCTCCCCTGAAATTACTGGGCCAAATTTAAGCAAACTTGGCCTCAATCATCCTTGGGGTATCTAGTTTAAAAAATGTGTCCGATGACCTGGCCATCAAACCAAGATGGCCACCATGGCTAAAAATAGAATACAGGGGTAAAATGTATATTTTGGCTTCTATCTTTAAAACCAAAGCATTTAGAGCAAATCTGACATGGGGTAAAGTTGATCAGGTCAAGATCTATCTGCCCTGAAATTTTCAGACAAATCGGACAACCTGTTCTTGGGTTGCTGCCCCTGAATTGGTAATTTTAAGGAAATTTGGCAGTTTTTGGTTATTATCTTGAATACTATTATAGATAGAGATAAACTGTAAACAGCAATAATGTTCAACAAAATAAGAACTACAAATAAATCAACATGACTAAAATTGTCAGTCAACCCCTTAAGGAGTTATTGCCCTTTATAGTCAATTTTAACAACTTTTTCGTCATTTTTTTGTAACTTGTACAAAAATCTTCTCCTCTGAAACTACTGGGCCAAATTTAAACTAACTTAGCCACAATCATCCTTGGGGTATCTGGTTTGAAAAATGTGTCCGATGACCTGGCCATCAAACCAAGATGGCCGCCATGGCTAAAAGTAGAACACAGGGGTAAAATGTAGATTTGGCTCTTATCTTCAAAACCAAAGCATTTAGAGCAAATCTGACATTGGGTAAAATTGTTGATCAGGTCAAGATCTATCTACCCTGAAATTTTCAGACAATTGGAACAACCTGTTGTTGGGTTGTTGCCGCTGAATTGGTAATTTTAAGGAAATTTGGCAGTTTTTGGTTATTATCTTGAATACTTTAATAGATAGAGATAAACTTTAAACAGCAATAATGTTCAGCAAAGTAAGATCTACAAATAAGTCAAACATGACCAAAATTGTCAGAGAACCCCTTAAGGAGTTATTGTCCTTTATAGTCAATATTGAACAACTTTGCGTCATTTTTGTAACTTGTACAAAAATCTTCTTTTCTAAAACTATGGGCCAAATTTAACCAAACTAGGCCACAATCATTACTAGAGTATCTATTTTGAAAAAGTGTCTAATGACCTCGCCTACCAACCATGATGGCCGACATCAGTAAATACAGTAACAGGTGAGCGACACAGGCTCTTGAGAGCCTCTAGTTGTCAGTAACTAAGTTTCTGTTTGGTTGAAATTCTGCTCATTTGTAAACATGTATCATGTTAATTCATCTCATTTCTTGGAAAAACCTCACTATATTGTTTCTAGCTATTTTAAATCATCCCAATTCTTGGAGGCAAAACCTCACTATATTGTTTCTAGCTATTTGGCTCGTTTAATTTTCATGAAATTTTGACATCGTATTTACTTTGACCCTTTGACAAAAATATGAAAGTTTCAAAACTTTTGAACCAAACGTTTTATCAGATAAAGCAGTTTGACAAACAGGAATTTGATCATTGAGAAGCTAAATATTGCCTTCACAACACAACGTAATTAAAAAGTTTAGCTGATTTTACAGAGTTATCTCCCTGTAGTGTAAGGTACCACCTTAAGTCAATTGGAGAAACCACTAAATTATAATGGTAACTCAATGATATATGGTATTTGGTTGTTTTCACTTGAGAATATCTCATTCTCATGGAGATTATTTGACCTCTCTCCTTCAATCAGGGCCAACTGACTGAGGGTTTTTAATGGTCTACACATTAAAGTTTGTCATTTAAATTTTGATTTTGCATTCTACTATTAAAAGTAAAAACAGAGAAGGAATACCATTGCAACATCATTTTATTTTGGTTTTATTCCAGTATGAGAGTGAAGGATAGTTTACTTTAAGTTAAATGATGTGTTAATTGCAGCAACTGCGGGCATTATAAAATATTCTTCAACACGTTTTAAAAATTGAAGCTACAAATAAGAAATGATAAAAAAATACACCAAATATCAAATCAATACCTTCAAGCATGAGGAAATGAAGTGACAAGAACTGATTTGTCAAACTGACTGGTGGACTATCAACCCGGGGGGTATCATCAGTCAGGGGACTTACCTAAACAAGTGATTTTCTAAATCACTGATTCAAGTAACATTATTTCTATAAAGGTTGGAAGTTAGAGTTGTCTTTCTTTAATAATCACCTATTTAAGTAGTACAAATAAATCACTAGAAGTGATTTAATTTTATAGTAGCTTTAAATATAGAATACTAATGATCC
This sequence comes from Mytilus galloprovincialis, assembly GCF_965363235.1. Lineage (NCBI taxonomy): Eukaryota > Metazoa > Mollusca > Bivalvia > Mytilida > Mytilidae > Mytilus > Mytilus galloprovincialis. The sequence continues at coordinate 67,032,196 of NC_134850.1, read as the reverse complement.
AGGGACTAATTATGTATCTTAACTTATCAGAACCAACATCTGTGTTGTCTAGGATGACCAGGTCATTTCAGGTGATGACCTTGTACTGAATCTAGGATAATGACATAAAAATCACTTGTTTAAGTATCAGACCTCAATTTCCTTCCCAAAAATCACTTCTTCAAGTATCATTCTTTTAATAACCCCCACTAATTTCAACACCCCCGAACAGTGAAATTTGTATTGCGAACAGTAGAATTTTATTACATAATCTGAAAGATGAAACCTTGAACTTCACAGGAAAAATACTCCCACTGCTGTGAAAAATCTTTTAAGAAAGTATCAGTTCATTATGTAAAGCCATTATTATAGCATTTTTTCAACTAAAATAGAATTTTCAGCTAAATGATAGCATCAAAGGCATAAACCTTGCTACTTAAAAGAAGCAAAAAATTCATATTTTTTCATTTTACTAATTACAAGATATTATTTAAACATATGTGTTTAAAATTTTGAAAAAACTACAAAATCCCAATTTGTGACAAAACCTCGAATTTGCTACTCAAATAAGTGATTTAAAAATCACTTATTTCAGTAAGTCCCCTGACTGATCATTAGCTCAGTAGTCAGTACATCGGTACCGACATGATTTGTAAAACTATCTAAAGTTTGCCTGTTTATATATAAAATTTTGAAATTATACTGAAATTGAGGTTTTTACTCCCTCAGAAAAATTTTTCCTAAGATGGATTTGGCTATATTTTTTTTAAAGTCCTTTTTGGTTTATAGCTCTTCCAACATTTTCAGTCCTCATACCTCCTTGGCTTTCCAATTTTTTGGCTTTGAGCATTCCTGATGAAGGCAAATCCAGAAAAGATCTTGAGACACATGAAAATCTAGACCAATTAGACAGTTTGATGCCCAATATTTCTTTTTTCTATGCAACAAGTCGCCATGGAGGCAAAAATAAAAAGAAACGTCATATTAACAGATGATGGAGGCAGTTTATTGTGTAATGTTAAACTGAAGCATGATTAAGGCTATTATCAATAAATATAAAAAATATACAAAAAATAATCAACAAAATGCAAAAAGCTGCAATAAATATAGGAAAAGTATACGAAAAATATCACAATACAATCACATTGATCTGAGGAAAGAAATTGTAATTTTTACTAAGTTTTGTATAACAAAGTAAGTGACCAAATCATTGAGCTGTAAAAAATAAATATGTTCTTTTGAATTTTGAAAGATTCTTAATGTACAATATATATGTATATATATATATATATAAATGACTGAATAAATAGTCAACGATTAATCTTGCAGGGTGATGTTCTCATCGCAAATAACTATTTTTATATGGCATATCTTTTTAATCTTTGCGCCGTGTTTGGAAATTTTAAAATTGTACCAGCGCCTGTGGTGTCCTTAAATTGTATAAACTTTCAAGATTTTGATAGTTTCTCAATTTGAATATATTGACATGATTCATTTGAAATCGTGCTATTACCGAAGAAGGATATTTGTTATCCAAAATATTTTGTATTTGTTCATTTTATAGTTATTTAATGGTGATGTTGTACCCTTTTTTTAATTTATATATATATATATATTTATATGTCTCCCTTGTATTTGTTAACGTCATACTATTGTTAACGTCAATCAATTGTTTTATTTATATACAAGTCACATTACCTGAAGATCTGCGGAAGCAGTGAAAGTACTAGTAAAAAAGTGATGCATTGAAACCGTTATTATCTTTTAATAATTTTCTTATATTTATATGTATATATATAAGTTTGTTTTTTTTCTACTTAATTTATACGTTTCTCATGCTTATTAGTTGAATCTAAAAAAAAAAGAGGAGGGCATCAACTCTTACTGTTATAATAATTTAAGTTTACCACCCTTGTATAAACGAGTTCTCAGCATTAGGGGAGTCACAAATAAACAGATTTGAGTTGCTAAAAAAAATATATTTATGAATAAACAATAATTTAAAAAAAAAAAAATTCCTCCAGTTATGTTTTGCTGCCTATAAAATGTATAAACTTACTTTTTTTTTTTAAATATATAATTATATGTAGTATAATAAGTTATCACTTGTATCTTTATACCAAGACTAATTGTTCCTCAGATCAATGCTTACAAAACAGAGTACAACAAAGGATAAATAAAAAAGATCCCAATAATTTGTCCAATTTATAATAAATAATTAATATTAACCCTTTCCTCCATAATGACGCCACCCCTTAACTCCATAATGATGCCATTTGACGCCTATGTAGTGCCTCAGTTGAAAGGTATTGCCTATGAAAAAACTTTATCAGACTTTAAAAAAATTGTATCTAATATAAAAAGGATATTCATAAGAATATCTGATTGGAAATTCACTCATGAAATATTTGTTTTAGCAATGCATTAATACTTTAAGTCTGATGATTTTTTTTTTATTGAAAAAATCCTATACAAATCAAGTATGTAAAAAAAATATTTCCATGGAGGAAAGGGTTAAAGAATATACATTTTCAAAGAAATTAATCTTGTGACCACTTAATTTTGTTCATTTATCACTAAGGAAAAAAAATCAAAGTATTTGCTATTTCTGACAGTAAGGTCATGTGACTATTCAGTTTCTGACAGTTGGGTCATGTGACTATTCAGTTTCTGACATATGGAGTCATGTGACCATACAGTTTCTGACAGTTGGAGTCATGTGACTATACAGTTTATGACAGTTGGAGTCATGTGACCATACAGTTCCTGACAGTTGGGGTCATGTGACCATTGTTCCTCACAGGTTGAGTCATGTAACCATACATTTCCTCACAGTTGGGTCATGTGACCATTTGATATCCTCAGATTCCTGATATGAAACTTCTTGCTTCAATATAACATGGTGCATTCAGAGTTCCTTATAATAGCACCATCCCATTAGGTAAACGTCAATCCAACAGCAACCCAACAAAACAAAATAAAGTATAAAAGATGTCAAAATGTAGTCTTCAATGGTACCTCTTATAGATTATCCCTGGTTTTTCTAGACAATAGGATGTTACTTAGCTACAATATGTTAATCTCACTGAAGGGTGAGAAACATCCTCAAGTTTGATAAACCATTGACAATCTGTGTAATGTCGTAGACCTAGGTATAAGACGTCATGCATTTTCTTTCTACTCAACAAAAAAAAATCATATCACTCAAGTATTCTGATAAGAAAAATTATCAAAAAACAAAAATTCAAAGCAAAATTTATATATTAGAATAGAGATAAGTAAGTTTACTTTAAACTACAGTGTGTTTATCTTACAAAATAACCTCTGAAATTTGTTTGTCTCCTTTCCATCTCAATTAATCCAAAAACCTGAGGAATTCGGTCAAAAAGACTGTATTATATGGAATCAGGCATACCACCATTGTAAAAGTAATAATTTCAGTCAACTGCAATTGTCTTCAAAAATCTGTTTTCTTTTCCTTCAAATTATTTCTTAATAAAGTCATAAAAATATGAAACATACACAAAAAAAACACAGAGAAATGTATAAAATACTGAACTATCTTTAAGTACAAATAACAATAGCCATCAACACGACAACAAAACTGAAAAAGACACAATTTCAATTATTGCTGATCACTTGTATTAGTGTATTCTTGCATTGATTCTGTCTTTTGTAACAAACTTGTGAAAGACCACTTATATTTTCCAATCCCTTATTTTGTTACAATTGAGCTTATTAAATATATAGCTGTCATTTCATATTAAACAAGAATGTGTCCCAAGTACACAGATGCCCCATCCACACTATCATTTTCTATGTTTAGTGGACCGTGAAAATGGGATAAAATCTCTAACTTGGCATTAAAATTAGAAAGATCATATCATAGGGAACATGTTTGCTAAGTTTCAAGTTGATTGGACTTCAAGTTCATCAAAAACTACCTCGACCAAAATCTTTAACCTGAAACAGGACAGACGGACGGACAAACAGACTGACGAAAAGACGGACGCAGACCAGAAAACATAATGCCCATAAATGGGGCATAAAAAACATTGTCAAATAAATTGGGAAAAACATCTTGCAGTAAATTTTAACCAGTGTCATTATTTAGAAAAAATGCAAACTTTAAGTCCTATTACAGTGACTTGACTGTTAGTGTTGCTCTCCACCAATTGCAACTCATTCAAAGTTTTGACCAAATTGCAATTTGTTTTATTTAATGAATGGCTTTTATTTATTTTGAATTTATTGAACCATAAAATTAATTTTTGACTCTTCACATTGAATAATCCGCGAAGCGGATTATGTTAAATGTGAACAGTCAAAAATTTATTTTATGGTTCAATAAATTCAAAATAAATTATTGCCATTCATTATAAATAAATTTCTATCAAAAATAATGCTCAAAGATATATATTAATACCAATAACAACGTACACAGATGTTTGCGTATGAATACACAACGTTAGAGTGGGCGTGTCTCCATAAAAATTGATAACATTGAAAATAAAGCCAATTCTTTTAGCCAATCAGAAGACAGTAAATACACCAAATGTATTTATTAAACCAAATTGTTCAACTGGTCAGAATATTGAACAAATTGTTCAGTCAAAATGTGAAAGTGCAAGCTGATAAAATAAAATATACTTACAATCCTATAAGACTTTAACTCCACTTTTATGATGTTGTGACAAAATTAGTTTATCAGTTTGTATAGTTATATTATAGTCATTTCCATGCTGAAGAGGAACTGTTTATTTTGAATTGCTATAAAATTGTCCAAACTAAGCTTTCATATAGTTTTTCTTTCTAAAAGTATTCTATATTTATAAGAATCAGATATCATTTTAAATAAAACATCATATATTCAGTACAATATGTGTGAAATAACAATATGCTATTGATAAGTTTTCAGGGGAGATAACCTAAAATATTATATTCCTTTGAATAAAGACTTTTTGAAGAAAAGTTATTATCTCCCCCATGGAAACTTCCTACAAACATATATTGCAATTTTACACATATTTTACTGAATATGAAATGTTTTAATTCACATAATGTCTGATTCTTATAAATATAGAATACTTTTAGAAAGAAAAACTATATGAAAGCTTAGTTTGGACAATTTAATAGCAATTCAAAATAAACAGTTCCCCTTCAGCATGGAAATGAATATAATATAACTATACAAACTGATAAACTAATTTTGTCACAACATCATTAAAGTGGAGTTAAAGTCTTATAGGATTGTAAGTATGTTTTATTTTATCACCTTGCACTTTCGTGACTTGGCTGTGACTTCTACAGCAGTTGGTTCAAATTTCTGACCAGTTGAACAATTTGATTTTATAAAACAAATTGCAATTTGGTCAAAATTTTGAATGAGTTGCAATTGGTGGAGAGCAACACTAACAGTCAAGTCACTGTAAATACATGCCAATATTTTCAGTTTGCAAGACAAGATGAATTTATCTTATTCTGACAAAAATTGGTCCACAAGTTTGAAACATATAAGATATTAAAATGTGTTAACAAATCATACAATGTATGTATAAGTTGATATGACTCCTATCAATGCTTACAAAAGGCCATCCTCTAACAAGTCGTGTTTGTCATGGAAAAGGTCAAAGAAAAGGTCATTGATGGATCCTTTTTTATGGTCACATTTAGTAAAACAATTATTTTGCTGTAGATAACATAAAGATGTCTCAACTTAACAATTTCAGATGCTGCTGATGCCAGAAACAGCATGCCTAAGTCGTGTTTCATCAACTCAGACATAGGGGAGACAAACAAAGTTGTTACAAGTATGAGCGATTACAAAGATATTTTACCATTTGAGACAATAAATACATATGATAATTTATGTAACACATAGAAAAAATTAATACAAACAAGAATGTGTCCACAGTACACGGATGCCCCACTCACACTATCATTTTCTATGTTTAAAGGACTGTGAAATTGGAATAAATTCTCTAATTTGGCATTAAAATTAGAATGATCTTATCAAAGGGAACATGTATACTAAGTTTCAAGTTGATTGGACTTCTACTTTATCAAAAACTACCTTGACCAAAAACTTTAACCTGAAATTTGCACTGTCATTTTCTATGTTCAGTGAACCGTAAAATTGGGGTCAAAACTCTAATTTGGCATTTAAATTAGAAAGATCATATCATAGGGCACATGTATACTAAGTTTCAAGTTGATTGGACTTCAACTTCATCAAAAACTACCTTGACCAAAAACTATAACCTGAAATTTGCACTATCATTTTATATGTTCAGTGAACCGTAAAATTGGGGTCAAAACTCTAATTTGGCATTTAAATTAGAAAGATCATATCATAGGGCACATGTATACTAAGTTTCAAGTTGATTGGACTTCAACTTCATCAAAAACTACCTTGACCAAAAACTTTAACCTGAAGCCAAAAACTTTAACCTGAAATTTGCACTATCATTTTCTATGTTCAGTGAACCGTAAAATTGGGGTCAAAACTCTAATTTGGCATTTAAATTAGAAAGATCATATCATAGGGCACATGTATACTAAGTTTCAAGTTGATTGGACTTCAACTTCATCAAAAACTACCTTGACCAAAAACTTTAACCTGAAGCCAAAAACTTTAACCTGAAATTTGCACTATCATTTTCTATCAGTGAACCGTAAAATTGGGGTCAAAACTCTAATTTGGCATTTAAATTAGAAAGATCATATCATAGGGCACATGTATACTAAGTTTCAAGTTGATTGGACTTCAACTTCATCAAAAACTACCTTGACCAAAAACTTTAACCTGAAGCCAAAAACTTTAACCTGAAATTTGCACTATCATTTTCTATCAGTGAACCGTAAAATTGGGGTCAAAACTCTAATTTGGCATTTAAATTAGAAAGATCATATCATAGGGCACATGTATACTAAGTTTCAAGTTGATTGGACTTCAACTTCATCAAAAACAACCTTGACCAAAAACTTTAACCTGAAGCGGGACAGACGGACGAACGAACGGACGAACGAACGGACGAACGAACGGACGAACGGACGCACAGACCAGAAAACATAATGCCCATAAATGGGGCATAAAAATTTAAATATTTACACACCTCATAATTTAACATTTATGCCATTTACAATTAGATCTTCTAAATTTAACAACAAGAAAAAAAACAATAACAATCAATAGTGGGAAAGTTATAAATAGGAGGAACAATATATTAATCAGAAATATACAACTTCCAAGTAAAGAGCTCACACAACAAATTTAACTTTATTTTCAGGAACCCAATCTGAATATAGATTTTTTTATTATGCAATTACTTTAAAAAAGACAAGTTTAAAATAACTTGAGACTGGCTTTTTTTCTATTTAGTGTTTTGATATCTTAAATCTTCTTAATCTTAATTATAAAGCTATCTTATATAAATTAACTCTTTTCGAGGGTTTTCCTCTCAAGTTCTAGATTTTTTCTTGTTCTTCATAAAACTACATTTCAATTTAACTCTTCTAAAAATTAATTAAATAATAAAACCGGACTGATGCTATATTTGTTTAGTGAGCTCCAAACTGTTTATATTGACTAACAAGGGAGGTAACACTAAAAATATTTAAACTTAACAGGTTATTTACAGGGAAATCTACAAAATTCTCCATTTTGTTCTTAGCTATATATAGGCTACAGTATTCGCTGAATCACCATATATTTCAAACAATAAATAACATGCATTGTCTCTAGAACAATAATTTTCTTTTCAAGACCTAATACTGAATCAATCATCATTCTTTTTGTATTACTAAATTATTTTTTTCATTACATTCAATCCATTTCCATCATTTTCTACACCAACTAGAGAATTTCTAAGAAATTAACACTAACAAATGTTGTTCTCGAGTATGTTGCTGTTAAATACAAAACGTGCAGTGACCTCGACTAAACCCAGAGGTCATATTTAATTGGTGAAGGGAACCAGAGTATAAATGGTGATTTCATTTTTACAATATTATTATATCACAAGAATTAATATTGACAAAGACTATGTATATTTGTAATGTTCTAAATATTTGTGCCAAAACTTGAAAGCACTCTCTCTCTCTCTCTTTGTCATGGTGAAATCTTATCTGTCATTAGTCAATGATATCAACAGTTAGAACATGCCAGGGCTGATCCATTAAAATGAATGTAGGAATGGATAGTTTATCTTTGGATATGGGTTATAGATCATGTATGTTTGCTTTCCCATTTGATGTTTACAAAATTACTCTAAAGTATGTCACTTGTGGACTTTTTAATAGTCCAATCATACTCTACTTTCCTAAATCTATTTTATTCTAATAGCTGTCATTTAGAAAAAGAGGTAGAGAATAATGATATTACACATTTTACAACTCAGTTTAAACAAAAATGTGTGTATTTATATAATATATTCATTAAATACTAGGTAACACATGCTATGGTATTCTATAGTAAAGGAATATATCCTATAGTAATTAAGGCAAAATTAACATGCAGCCATCAAAAGTTTGTTTAAACCAAAACTTCTTTTCATGTGGTCTATCATATTACATACAGAAAGTAAAATAATTCTGTGTTAATTTGAAAAAATACAATAATTATGTATTATAAGGGAAAAACCTGAACACATAGCACTACAAGTATAAAATTTAAAAATCCTTAACCATTCAATAGTTCATGTCTTATTCTTTGTTCATTATCTGGTTGGTTATCTTTGTTCGTAAATATTCTGTGTCAATTATTACTACTCTCCCTTGATTTCTCATCACTAGATGGAGCTGTTATGCTATCGTCTGTTAGCTGTAATATGTTGTCTGGTGAGTTGCTTTGGTCTGCTTGTGTGCTGAAAAGATAAAAAAAAAAAGTTTTCTTAATAAAGAATGAACACAAGAAAATAAAAAATATGTAAGGAACTAAAAAAAAATAATGAAACAATATATCAATTCTAATATTAATCATCAATGCTGTTACAACTCCCTTTTACTCACAAGTTTTACTTTAAATAATTTATAATTTGACCTATGTGGTTATCTTCAAAAGATGACAAGCAAATTCACACAATTTAATAAAAATACATTATTCAAAAATCAATATCCTATTACCTGAAAAGAAAACCTGTTTCAAAATTTTGGTAATCTAATTAAATTCTATATTCAATAAGAGCTTACTAGTATAACATATAGTTTTATATTCACATTTTACACTAAGTTTATATATCTGATATCTAGTATTGCATATATAGATTATGCCACTTTACTCCTTGACAAATTTAAAGTGTTGTGTATCAAAATTTGTACAACTTGTCAGACCTACTGATGGGGTAAAAAAACATCATTTATATACTCTGGCAATTTCCTGCATATATACTGACATCTCTGTGTTGTTATCCACCACACGTTACGTTTGAGTGAATTAATCCTACATTTGCCCAAAAAATCCAAGTTTGAGTGACAAAACACATTATGAGTGCACTAAATTTACCTGTTCAAAAGTCACTTCATTAGTGCAGATTAATTAACAAAATTAATTATTCCTGGACTTTTTGATAATTAACTGAGGCAAATGAAGCAAAAAAGTCCTGGATTTGTAATGGACATATTTTCTTTAATGATAGATGCTATGTTGAAACTAGAGGCTCTCAAGAGCCTGTGTCGCTCACCTGTTACTGTATTTACTGATGTCAGCCATCTTGGTTGGTAGGCGGGGTAATTAAGCACTTTTTTTTTTAAATAGATACCCTAGTAATGATTGTGGCCAAGTTTGGTTAAATTTGGCCCATAGTTTTAGAAAAGTTACAAAAATGACGAAAAGTTATTAAAATTGACTATAAAGGGCAATAACACCTTAAGGGGTTGACTGACAATTTTGGTCATGTTGACTTATTTGTAGGTCTTACTTTGCTGAACATTATTGCTGTTTACAGTTTATCTCTATCTATAATAGTATTCAAGGTAATAACTAAAAACTGCAAAATTTCCTTAAAATTACCAATTCAGGGGCAGCAACCCAACAACAGGTTGTCTAATTCGTCTGAGAATTTCAGGGCAGATAAATCTTGACCTGATCAACAATTTTACCCCTGTCAGATTTGCTCTAAATGCTTTGGTTTCAAAGATATAAGCCAAAATATACATTTTATCCCTGTGTTCTATTTTTAGCCATGGTGGCCTGCTTGGTTGGATGGCCAAGTCATCGAACACATTTTTTAAACTAGATATCCCAAGGACGATTGTGGCTAAGTTTGGTTAAATTTGGTCCAGTAGAAGATTTTTGTAAAAGTTTACAGACGACGGACGCAGGACGCTGGACGACGGACGCCAAGTGATGAGAAAAGCTCACTTGACCTTTCAGGTCAGGTGAGCTAATAATAAAGAAGTATATTTTAATATCTAATGTATTTGCGAACAAGTTTATATTAATTTTAAAACTAAAATCATGGAAATAATAAAGCTTGAGCTAGGGTAACGTTGTACCGATACAATAGGAGTAGTCTCCCTTGATATGAAATAAAATCTTAATGCAACATACAAAGCAGGACTAAGAAAATAGGACAGGTCTCAATCCAGGTTTACTCAAATAAGTTTGGTTTTTTCTCACAAAAATATCTGTAAGTATTATACTAAAGCTGTGACTGTTTGTATTTTTCTCAAAGTGACAGCACATATGATGAAAAAACAGCAAAAAACACACTAGTGACTTGTAGGCAGAATCTATAGAAAGCTTTATATTAATATAATTTAAATGGAACTTCTTATTCAGAACAGTTTATCATAAATCCTGTCATTATATACTGGGGATTCATTGATTTTCCTTTTTCTTGTGGAATGAGAAAAAAATCCATTTTTGTGGACATTTGATTCCTTGGTTTTTCACAGCTTCTGCATACTAGACTATACAACTTTATAAACATTTAAGTTCCTCATTCACTGTTATCCACAAATTCATCATATTTTAGTTTTCTATGGATAAAGAGGAATCCACAGTATTAAAAGATGCAAAGTACTACCACTAGGGGGTGTTTAAAGACTTCTAACTACCGCTAGGGAGTGTTTAAAGACTTCTAACTACCGCTAGGGAGTGTTTAAAGACTTCTAACTACCACTAGGGGGTGTTTAAAGATTTCTAACTACCACTAGGGGGTGTTTAAAGACTTCTAACTACCGCTAGGGAGTGTTTAAAGACTTCTAACTACCACTAGGGGGTGTTTAAAGACTTCTAACTACCACTAGGGGGTGTTTAAAGACTTCTAACTACCACTAGGGGGTGTTTAAAGACTTCTAACTACCACTAGGGGGTGTTTAAAGACTTCTAACTACCACTAGGGGGTGTTTAAAGATTTCTAACTACCACTAGGGGGTGTTTAAAGACTTCTAACTACCGCTAGGGAGTGTTTAAAGACTTCTAACTACCACTAGGGGGTGTTTAAAGACTTCTAACTACCACTAGGGGTGTTTAAAGACTTCTAACTACCACTAGGGGGTGTTTAAAGACTTCTAACTACCACTAGGGGGTGTTTAAAGACTTCTAACTACCACTAGGGGGTGTTTAAAGACTTCTAACTACCCATAACAGTTTTGCACAGTAAGACGCCCAGTAATAATATATAATGAACAGGTAGACATGATAACTGTACTGAATAAGAAAAGTAAGCACACACGCTATATATAGATAAAAAGGTGGAATAGATATTTAGTACCTCCAAATCACATTATATAATTCTGAAAATAAAACAACAACATTTCACAAACATGCAACATAACACACACAAACACACACATATATAGATACACATACTAAATGAAAGAGATACTGTAATTTTCACCAATATAAAGAGTATATTGTGTATAAAAAATATATACTGATATGTTCAAGTATAAAATAAAACAGTGTGAGAATACCTCCAATTTCTAACTGCAACAATGAAGAAAAACTTTCCAGTACTGCAATTTTATGTTTGCTAACATCATGAACATGTGTATTTCTTATACTTAAAAAAACTGAGAATGGAAATTGGGAATGTGTCAAAGAGACATAAACCCGACCAAAGGACAGAAAGCAGCCCCAAGCCACAAAAGGGTCTTCAAAACAGCAAGAAATTCCTGCAATGGATGGAGGCTTCAGCTGTCCTTTTTGGCATTTATTAACATTGCAATAAACTTCTTCCAATTGGACTGACCCATTTTCCCATTAAAGGGGGATTTACCCATGAGATAAGTTGACCTGACTTATGAATTCCTCATATTATATGAACTCATCAACCTCAAGTGAAGGAGTCAAAAATCCATTTGAATCATACATGTGGCCCAATTCAAATCATTATATTTGAAAAAAATATTATGATAACAAAATATTTCCAGTGTATTTTTCATAATATTTTGAAGAATATTAAGAATATATTGGATGTTAAAGTCTACTCTACTGTGACAACAACAAAAACGTACGTCATAATGATGATAACAACACTGGACATCAAATTTACATACCCTCCTAACATGGACAATTTTCCACTCTCTTTATGTATTAGTTAAATGTATTGTATTAGTAATGCAGCATCTAACAGTTTTTCATACAAACTGTCTTGTGTTTGGACATTATGATGTGAATCATGCAGATATAACCATGAGCTAGATATTTTTGTATTTTTTAGAATAAATGTAAATAACCGAATGATAATTCTTCATCAATTTTGAAATTAAGAGGCAAATTCAAACATGAAAAACATTCACCGTGGAGGTAAACTAACTTTCCAACGAATGCTATTTTAATAAAGTATATTCCAAAAAAACATACATAGGACCCAGGGAAGGCACTTTAAAAGTCATCTGTGCTGTGACTGTCAAGAACGAAGAAAATGATAGGAAATTAAAAATTGCCTTTATAGGTCACTTATTTTAAAGTGCCTTCCCTGGGTACCTATATATTTCTAAATGGAACAGTCTTTTAAAAATAAAAGAATGTAAACAATGTCAGAGCCTAAACATGCATTTATTGTTAAATCTGTAAGCCTTCAAGTAGTTAATGTCTTCTGGTAAATCAAGCACAGTATCAAACGACTAAAATATATCTAGATGATAAACAAACCTTTTATACAAGTTTATTACTCAATTCAAAGATATTGTGAAATAAAAGCAAATGTTAGTTTTTGGTTATGTTCTATATCAGAATATTGCTTTTTGTCCTACAATTCATGTAATTAGGTTACAGATACATGCCATATTAAACAGTAAAACTAAAAACATACATTCTAAGTTTCCTTTTTTTTTTAATTGTTAATCACTGTAGTTTAGTAAAATTAGTTGAAGCTAGTTATAAACTAAATACAACTAGTATGGACAAACATAAGCCTAACTGGCAAGGTTTCAGAAAAGTTTCGGTGCATGCTGTTTTATGAATATGTTTTTGTGAAATAATATTCAGGTTTGTCTTTATAAATATTTGTTACCTGTCAGGGCCCTCTGGGACAATCTGTACTATCTGTCCATCAGAATTACGTCCTACATGCTTAGGTATCCTCTGGTAATGGCTTCTGTGAAAAAAACAAGGAACTGAACATTTTAAAATGTATTGAATTAACAGAATTGATGTTGAATATCTATCACAAATGTGCCAGATATAAAACAGGATCTGCTTACCGTTTGGCAGCTCATTAGATCTCCCCGTTTTTTGTTGGGTTTGTTGTAACTTAGTTTTAAGTTTTATATGTTGTGTTTTGTATAATGTTGTTTGTCAATGCAATATCATTTTGTTTTTTTTAACTCACTAGTATGAATTTCCCTTTAGTAACGTGCACCTGTGATTTATCCAAAATAAATTATGGGAGACTCTAAAATTCTGAAAAACAATTTGCACAAATAGTCCTATAGTAGACTTTGGTTACAGAAAACTTTATATTTCGCTTTGTTACTTTTATGAATACTCTGTATTTCACTGGGTCATATTTGACCATGCTTTAGCATCTTTTAAAACTACTTCATTTCTAACAAAAATGTTAAAATCTCTTTATGAATTAGTATTTATAATTATTTGAGTAAATCATCGGAGTACAAACAAATTGCCTACAAGCTTAAAGGTTAGAGGTCAGAGGTCAAAATAAGTAGTCCCCCATTGCCTGGTTTTATCTATTAATTTTTAATGTAATAAGGTTGCTGTCTCTTTGACTTATACTTATCTCTATTTATTCATATTTAAAAAATTTGGAATTTATCAAGAATTTATTTATCTTATCTGGCAATCATAGTTTATACCTGTATCTTTGTTGTATGATGACAGATTTGTTGCCTCCCTTCTTTAGACGTTCATGTTCTTTATACGTCCTGTATTGATTTTGGATAACAACAGCTGCGTCACGACTCTTCTTGAACCGTTTCTGAGCATAATAACTTCTAAACTGACTTTGTATCAATACAGCTGCCTGGGTCATTTTCTTATAATACGCATACTACAAAATTAAAAGACCATGTTTTTACAATTAAATCAGGAAATAGTAGTTCTTGTACACCATTCAAGGGCTGTATCTTTTTATCCTCTGTATTACTTTATATATTTCAATACATAGAGAACTAACTAACCTGTTTATATCGCCTGTAATATTTCTGTATAAGAACTAACTGACCACTAACTGACCTGTTTATATCGCCTGTAATATTTCTGTATAAGAACTAACTGACCTGTTTATATCGCCTGTAATATTTCTGTATAAGAACAGCTGCCTCCATTTCTTTCTGTTGTTGAGTCATTTGTTGTTTGTTACGGAATTTTCTGTAAGTTTTTTGTATGCATTTAGCTGCCTCATAGAGTTTGCGTTGTTCTTGATCTAAAAAGAAATAGGTTCTACATGAAAGTAATGAGTCTTGGTAAACATCAACGTCAGCAACCAAACAATACAGAATTAAAGGAGAATTTCTGGTAAGGGCTAATTTTTGCCTAAAATTTTAAGTACATCTGATGAAAGATTTTTGACATTTTTTAAACACCTACAGTTGGGTGCAGACCAAGCATTACATGTAGACGGGCCGAAAAAGTTAACGCGGCGTTTACTCGCGTGCACTTCACGTAAACACCGCGTTAACTGTGCGTTAACTCCGAAATTGCAGTAGACATTAAAAGTAAACGGGCGTTTACTTTCGCGTTTACCTCCGCGTTAACGCAAAAACGGCGCGTCTTCTAATTTTGTAAAGAGTAAACGGGCGTTTACTTTCCCGTTTACCTCCGCGTTAACGTGGAAAAATGCGCGTCTTCTATTTTCGTAATAAGTAAACGCGCGTTTACTGTTTGTAGTAAACGCCCGTTAACGCAGATTATCATCGTAACCTGGATACATTGACATAAAATATGAAATGATAAGGAACATCAAAATTAATTGACCAACTTGTCATTTCCGCTTGACATATTGACGATTACAGTTATTTAAAAATGTTATCACACATTTGTATTTAATTGAACAATAATTATAGTAAATTTCTTGTTCTTCGCAAATAATAGTTTAAGTATGTTTATTCAAATAAATGTAATTTAATCCTCACCAAAATCAAACAGTTTTCTCATCTTAGACAGACTGACTCGTAAAATTAACCAAAACTGACAATATTTACCCTTTAACTGTTTAACAACTATCTTATTATATATAGTAGTAATTCAGTTATATTTTTATGCCATAATTGACCATATAATACAATTGACAGAAAAAATTTTACCAGCCTGACGGCCATGACCTCTTTTTATTTAAAATATTGAATAGTAAACAAAATTCAGTAGTTTTCATACATCAGACTTACTCGTAATATATAATTATTTGTTCGCAACAGCCAAAACTGACCATATAAGCAATTTATTATGTAAATCTATATAGCCCGCATAGTAAATGAGCTATATTTTGATATAAAGATTGATTGTTTAATAAAAAAGGAAGCAATATTTGAATATAATGACATAAAAATTTTGTTTGCATCAATTTAGAGTGCCAGCATGTTCTTTTTTATTCAAAATATTGAATCGCAAACATAATTCAATAGTTTTCTTACCTCAGACTGACTGATATAATAAAGTTATTTGCCAGCAACAACCAAAACTGACCATATATTTGAATATTATGACTCAAAAAATTTGTTCGCATCAATTAAGAGTGCCAACAAGTCCTTTCTTTATTCAAAATATTGAAGCGTAAACAAAATTCATTAGTTTTCATATCTTTGACTGACTCATATAATAAAATTATTTGTCCGCAACAACCAAAACTGACCATATCAGCATTTTATTATGTAAATCTATATAGCCGCATAGTAAATGAGTTATATTTTCATGTAACAATTGATTGTATAATAAAATAGGTAGCAATATTTGATTACTATGACTAAAAAATTTTGTTCGCATCAATTTAGAGTGACAGCATGTCCTTTTTTTATTCAAAATAATGAATCGTAAACAAAATTCAGTAGTTTTCATACCTCAGACTGACTGATATAATAAAATTATTTGTCCTCAACAACCAAAACTGACCATATAAGCATTTCATTATGTTCATCTATATAGCCGCATAGTAAATGAGTTATATTTTCATGTAAGGATTGATTGTATAATAAAAAAGGTAGCAATATTTGAATATTATGACTAAAAAATTTTGTTCGCATCAATTTAAAGTGCCAGCATGTCCTTTTTGTATTCAAGATATTGAATCGTAAACAAAATTCATTAGTTTTCATATCTCAGACTGACTCATATAATAAAATAATTTGTCCCCAACAACCAAAACTGACCATATAAGCATTTTATTATGTAAATCTATATAGCCACATAGTAGATGAGTTATATTTTCATGTAAGGATTGATTGTATAATAGAATAGGTAGCAATATTTGAATTTTATGACTAAAAAATTTTGTTCGCATCAATTTAGAGTGCCAGCATGTCCTTTTTTCTTCAAAATATTAAATTATAAACAAAATTCAGTAGTTTTCATACCTCAGACTGACTGATATAATAAAATTATTTGTCCATAACAACCAAAACTGACCATATAATAAAATTGAGAAAGGAAATGGTGAATATGTCAAAGCGACAACCACCCGACCATAGAGCAAACAACAGCCGAAGGCAACCAATGGGTCTTCAATGTAGCGAGATATACGCATTTTATTATGTAAATCTATATAGCCGCATAGTAAATGAGTTATATTTTCATGTAAGGATTGATTGTATAATAAAATAGGTAGCAATATTTGAATATTATGACTAAAAAATTTTGTTCGCATCAATTAAGAGTGCCAGCATGTCCTTTTTTTATTCAAAATATTGAATCGTAAACAAAATTCAATAGTTTTCATATCTTAGACTGACTCATATAATAAAATTATTTGTCCGCAACAACCAAAACTGACCATATAAGCATTTTATCATGTAAATCTATACAGCCTCATAGTAAATGAGTTATATTTTCATGTAAGGATTGATTGTATAATAAAATAGGTAGCAATATTTGATTATTATGACTGAAAAATTTTGTTCGCATCAATTTAGAGTGCCAGCATGTCCTTTTTTTATTCAAAATATTAAATCATAAACAAAATTCAGTAGTTTTCATACCTCAGACTGACTGATATAATAAAATTATTTGTCCGCAACAACCAAAACTGACCATATAAGCATTTTATTATGTAAATCTATATAGCCGCATAGTAAATGAGTTATATTTTCATGTAAGGATTGATTGTACAATAAAATAGGTAGCAATATTTGAATATTATGACTAAAAAATTTTGTTCGCATCAATTAAGAGTGCCATCATGTCCTTTTTTTTATTCAAAATATTGAATCGTAAACAAAATTCAGTAGTTTTCATACCTCAGACTGACTGATATGATAAAATTATTTGTCCGCAACAACCAAAACTGACCATATAAGCATTTTATTATGTAAATCTATATAGCCGCATAGTAAATGAGTTATATTTTCATGTAAGGATTGATTGTACAATAAAATAGGTAGCAATATTTGAATATTATGACTAAAAAATTTTGTTCGCATCAATTAAGAGTGCCAGCATGTCCTTTTTTTTATTCAAAATATTGAATCGTAAACAAAATTCATTAGTTTTCATATCTTAGACTGACTCATATAATAAAATTATTTGTCCGCAACAACCAAAACTGACCATATAAGCATTTTATCATGTAAATCTATACAGCCTCATAGTAAATGAGTTATATTTTCATGTAAGGATTGATTGTATAATAAAATAGGTAGCAATATTTGAATATTATGACTAAAAAATTTGTTCGCATCAATTTAGAGTGCCAGCATGTCTTTTTTTTCTTCAAAATATTGAATTGTAAACAAAATTCAGTAGTTTTCATACCTCATGCAGACTGACTAATATAATAAAATTATTTGTCTGCAACAACCAAAACTGACCATATCAGCATTTTATTATGTAAATCTACATAGCCGCATAGTAAATGAGTTATATTTTCATGTAAGGATTGACTGTATAATAAAATAGGTAGCAATATTTGAATATTATGACTAAAAAATTTTGTTCGCATCAATTTAGAGTGCCAGCATGTCTTTTTTTTCTTCAAAATATTGAATTGTAAACAAAATTCAGTAGTTTTCATACCTGAGACTGACTGATATAATAAAATTATTTGTCCGCAACAACCAAAACTGACCATATAAGCATTTTATTATGTAAATATATACAGCCTCATAGTAAATGAGTTTTATTTTCATGTAAGGATTGATTGTATAATAAAATAGGTAGCAATATTTGAATATTATGACTAAAAAATGTTGTTCGCATCAATTTAGAGTGCCAGCATGTACTTTTTTATTCAAAATATTGAATCGTAAACAAAATTCAATAGTTTTCATACCTCAGACTGACTCATATAATAAAATTATTTGTCCGCAACAACAAAAACTGACCATATCAGCATTTTATCATGTAAATCTATACAGCCGCATAGTAAATGGGTTATATTTTCATGTAAGGATTGATTGTATAATGAAAAAGGTAGCAATATTTGAATAGTATGACTAAAAAATTTTGTTCGCATCAATATTAAGAGTGCCAGCACGTCCTTTTTTTATTCAAAATATTGAATATTGAGACAAATTTCAGTAGTTTTCTAACCTCAGACTTATCGAATTATAACCAAAACAGACCATATTAGCACTATATATAGCTGCATAGTAAATTAGTTATATATCCATGTAAAGATAGCAATATTTGAACCTTTAAATTGACGAGATGGTACAAATGTACATACTTATATTACACTTTATTGATATCCCTTTCAATACACTGTACAATTTACGTTTTTTTATCATTTGTCATAATTTGCAAATGAACTTGAAGTTTATTTCTAAATTTACCCAATCAGTTAACGCGAAAAGTAAACGTGCGTTTACTTTCAAGTGCACGTAAAAATACACTTGTAAAATCTGTAGTAAACGCCCGTTTACTTTTAAGTGCACGTAAATATAAATTTGAAGAATTCTGAAGTAAACGCCCGTTTACTACTGACTAAACGGACACATAGTAAACGCCCGTTTACTAGGGTAGACATTAGAAATTTCCATTTCGACCACGTTAACGTAATTATTGTAAACGTGCGTTTACTAGTAAACGGGAGATTTGAAGTTAACTAACGAAATATGTGCACGCGGCGTTAACTTGCGTTTACTTTATGTAATGCTTGGTCTGCACCCAACTGTAAGTGTCTACTTCAGTCGATTCTATTAGTTTATATAAAAGATTTAAACTGTTTTGGTTAATAATGACACTCAAATTCAAGCTTAAGTATGAAGAATCTTTCAAACATGCCATAAAACATTTTAGATAGGTTTTGTCTAAAACAAAAAGTGGTTGCATTCTTGTTCAGTCTCAACCTTTATGTATGTTATGGATTACATGTATCATCAAATACAACATATATTAGAATATCAATACTGAACACAAGTGCGGCCACTACTATTTTAGGCAAAAAAAGTTAGAAAATTAAGTACAAATGCTAAAAAATTTGCATGAATTAACTATGCTAGTCTCTAATGCATGTGCAAGGTTTATCAAAAAGAGCCCATACTTGTGTAACAACATTACTATACTTTCCACTAAATAGCCAAAAGTTTACATTTTCAAAAAGTTTTTAAAATGCTATATTTTGGCCTTTTAAGGCCTAGCCAATTTAACTGAAACAATAATGTACAGCATTCTGATAATGTAAGAAGCGAGAAATCTTTCTCCATGAATTAAGCCGGAGCATTGAAGTATTCTGTGCATTAATTATTACCTGATAATGTAAGAAGTGAGAAATCTTTCTCCATGAATGTAGCCGGAGCATTGAAGTATTCTGTGCATTAATTATTACCTGATAATGTAAGAAGTGAGAAACCTTTCTCCATGAATGTAGCCGGAGCATTGAAGTATTCTGAGCATTAATTATTACCTGATAATGTAAGAAGAGAGAAATCTTTCTCCATGAATGTAGCCGGAGCATTGAAGTATTCTGTGAACTCTTCTGTGGTAGGAGGTGGAGAGTCTAGCTTGAAATCGTATGGACTGTAGGGACTAGGAATACAGGTAGACTCGGGACTGTTGAGAGAGGAAGCTGGTGTACCAAGGTCAGAATATCTGAAAAATACATAATGTCAATAAAATAATTGTCTGGTTAGTATTTTCATACAACAATACCATATTGTAAAAACAAAATTTTCTAGGGTTAAAATTTTTGTTTTTTTTGTCTATAACATTGATTGCGAGAGGATTATTTTTACAGGTTAAATTTTTTGTTTAGGTTTTCATTCCATAAAAAATCACTATCTGCAAAATAGGTGTATTCATAGCTGCTCAGAGGTTATATTAATAAGTGGAGCATTATAGACTTTTCAAGGCACTTGTGAAATCTTATCAACCACAAGTCTATCTAGCGTGTATGTTCAAGCTTATTGTAGTAAAGACTAAAAGCAACAATAATTTCTGCTTTCACAATATACCTGTACTCATCAAAAGCAAATCCGTCACCCATTGGAGTAGATATGCCAGAATCCTCTTCATACGACGAGGCATGGGGAGATGGCTGTGATGGTATGGAGCTGTATGAACTGCTCCTCTCACGGGCAGCAAACTCAGCAGTATCATCAACGCGACTGGGAGACAGTTTGATCCTCATTGGCATGGCGGCTATGATTTGTTGAGCTAGGTTAACCATCTGTCTTTTAGCATCCTCACTGCTGTCGCCACCTATAGGCAAATCATAAATTCAGTTTGAAAAAAAGATAACTCAAACCATCATGATAAAAAAAAAAACTATTTTTCAAAGGTATTACTTTAATTTTATACATTAAGTTATTGAAAATTATTACATTTACAGGAAATATAAATCAGATGTATTTTATATAGAGCAGTTTAATTGGAATTATTTTTTTCATGTGAGGAAAATAAGAAATCATCTTCTCTCCCTCAGATCTTTCATGAAAAAAATAAAATTTTAATAAATAACAGTCTATTGTTAACTTAATAATTATTGACGTTTGTTCTTGTAGGTTTAAATCAGTTGGTTGTCTCTGTTGTTATTCACTACTTGTCAATATTGCGTAGCATGCTTAACCAAGACATAGTTATTTGCCCTTTGTTGAAAGCCATACAATGCCATATAGTCGTTTATATCTTCATTCTTGGTCTGTTAAGTTGCTGTCTGATTGACATTAACCCTACATCTTTTTTCATATTAGAATATTTTTTTTATTCATTACAAATGTTCTATGTCCTGTGATTGTGTTACAAAGTCTGAAAGAGAAATTTTCAGAGTTTTGTCTGTTGTGTTTTTGTTCATCTGGATTTTATTCTCTCTTTCATAACGAGAGTTCTTATATTCAAAACCTACATATTTCATAAGCATTTCTTGGTAAAAAAGTAAATAGCACTAAATAGCATACATTAGTACCTCTTTATAAGCAGTTATAAGTATGTATAGCAAGGTATTAATGATTGTTAATCACACAGTGTAAATAACTCCCACACATTATATAACAAAATTCTAAATCATTCAAAAGAATATAACAACTTCTCAAGCAAATTAACCAAACACGTTTAAATCGACTGTAAGGAAAACCTCTGAAAACAGCGTAAAAATCTAAAAACATTAAAATTTCTTCAAGCAAGTTTTTTTTTAAAGTCATGTTAATAGCAAAAAGATAATTTAAGTATAATTTTAATAATAATGATCATGTTGTCAAGCTAAAGCAAGTTGGTGGCCAAATATAAAATCAGATTGTTCAGTAATATCTGAGATGAATATTATCGAAAATTTGTTGGGACTAACAAACAGACCAACCTACGGACAAGGTAAATGCAATATAGTCTCACTTTTAGATTGAGGTGTTAAATATTCTAAAAATTGTCCTTCAAGTCAAATTCCAATATAGTAAAGACTGTAATTTTAAATAAGATTAAGTAATAAAATCCTGTCAAACAGATATATATATCTCTTACTGATAGATAATCTATCTGTTCTGATTCTAGTCACACGCCCCTCGTCATCAGAAGACAAACGCTCCACATCAATGAGCGGGCTCCCTTGACTGGAGAAGGATACATCGGACATGTTGTCATCTAAATCTGAAATCAAGTGCATGCAGACACTTCAAACTGTTAATCAAGCATTGTCAAAAGAAATCTAATTAATTTTCACTATTTTAACGATTTTCTGTCAACCTTTCTATGTTTTTATTTTATTTACTATTAGACACTTATTTACTACTGAATACTGATATTGTTGACCTTTTGCTTCTATGCTGAGTTTACTGTCATTGTTTTTAATGTGTCATTTATTGATGTTATCTTATGCTACTATTTTTTGTAAGTGACCTCTACACTGTTATGTACTGTCAGTAACCTTTTTGTTGCTTATACATTTTCATTGATAGTTTGCTTCTAAAACCTATCAATGACCAATGTGCTGATATCTTCAGTCAGTACTCTTTTGTTGTTTATAAATGTCAGTGATCTTTTTTATGCTATAAACTGTCTGGGACCTATTTGATGTCAATTACTGTCAGTGACCTATTTGATGTCAATTACTGTCAGTGACCTATCTACTGCAATTAACTGTCAGTGAGCATTTTTATTACATTAACAGCCATTCTAATGCAACAACTATGTTACGTTTATTTTGATTGGATAACATCACTTCTTTACATGGCATCAATTGACAATTGATGTTATGGAACGTACGTGCAAGTGCAGATGGCATTCGACAGATTTAAAATACATGTTTTAAAGTTGTTTCCTGTCAGTTTCATTAGAATCAAGATTACAATATTGTATTTTAAGCTCCGACGGCATCAATTGGGGATTTGATGGTCACAAATACCTGTTTACTGTCTCTCTCAACATGTCGCCAGTAAACTTAATTTGCGACCATCAAATCCCCAATTGATGCTGTCGGAGCTTAAAGTATAATACAGTTATCTTCTTGCAACGATTTTTTTAATGCTATTAAGGATCAGTGACCTATATGCTGCTAACATTAAGTGACCTTTTATGCTATGACTTGTCAGTGACCTTTTAAAATAATTAATTGTCAGTGACTATTTTACACTATTAAAAATCAATGACCTTTTTGACAATGTTATGCTATTAACTGTTAGTAATTTATTTGCTGCCAATAACTGTCAATGAACTATTTATGTGTTACTATAAACTGTAGTGACCTATTTTCTGCTATTAAATGTCTGTGACCTATGTGCTGCAATTAACTGTCAGATTTACTGCTATTATCTGACAGTAACCAATTTGCTGTTATTTTCTATCAGTAACATTTAGCTGCCATAAATGATTTTCTCTTATTAAAAAAAATTAAAGAACTAGTAATGCTATTTTATACTGTTAGGGATTTCTTTCGATGTGTTGCTCGTAATAAGACACTTCACATGAATGCCAGCAATGCATGAAAACAAGGCCAGTCTATTGATTATGACAAAAATAGTGAAAATAGCTTCAATAATGACAATGTCTATATATCTAGCAAACACATGATATACTCATCACTAAAGTCACTTTGTTCTTTAAAACACTGATCAGCAGAATGAATTCTTGTAGTATAGCACTAGCACAATAATTACTTATACAAACTCATGCAATAAATGACCATAATTCAAATATCATAATGCTATGTGTATTACATCATTAAATATTTAGGATAAAACATGATGCTAAAAAGTATATCTGGTTCACAAACCAAGCTTAAAAATATCAAATGTGCTTCTTAAAGTCTTGTTTCACAAAACTATAGTTAGTAAATTTCAATTCACACGTGCTAATAAAGATGCAAATATACTAGTATATAAACCACAATGCAAAATTACCTGTATCCATTTCTACACAAGTAGTTCCTGTTACATGGACTGATGGTGTTTCAGTATGGTCCATTGCTGTTTTGTGGTCCTCGTCTGGTTTAATCAGTATGTCTGGTGAGGTCAGATCCCTCCCTGGATTGTAAAGCATTGGATTTTTTGTACTTGTCAAAGCACTGGAGACAGAACAGAGTCTGGGTTCAGAGTTTGTTTCCCGTACTGGCCTTTCGTACTGACTAGGTGGAGTATAACTGAAGTCTTCTGGTGTACAATCAATGGAGAAGTGTTTGGCAAGTTTACGTCGACTAGATTGTACGGAATGTTTGGGTCTATTGCTTTTCATTGACTGAACATACTGGCCTGGAATGTCTATATGTAGACTTCCCAACACAGAATTTGGTGACTTGAACACACTATTATCTTCCATTTTATCAGCAGGGGTATTAAAAGCCTTGGAAGAATCTTTTTGTTTTGAAGGGGAAGACAGGCTGCTAGATTTTCCTGTAAGGGAAGTCAACTCATTGACAACTGAGCTGTGACCAAATTTTTCAGCTACTGCAAAGGGAGACAATTGATCTTTGGTCATGATATGTATTGAATCAGGATTCCAATGGTAGAGGAATTGCACTGTTGATATGTAACCTTTTGCACATGCCCAGACCTGTAAAGTAAATAAATAACATAGAATGTAATACTTTGTCACATGTACATGAGAAAAAGAAGATTAAAATCAAAACAAAGTTATACTAAACAGGCAAAATTGTTGTGTCATTCAAAAGCATTTATAAAACATATCGAAACATAAACTACCCCAAAATCGTTGTTTCAAATCTGAATTGTACAAAGTCACAAAATAACCTTTGGTTTTCATTTATGTGAATTTCCTGTTTTGCCATTATCTTTACTCACCATAATCATACATGGAGTTTTGCAGAACTTTATTTAATCTTAAATTTATCGTTTTTTCCAAGCTATAATGTACAATTTCTTTTTTCAATATATTATAAAATTGAGAATGGAAATGGGGAATGTGTCAAAGAGACAACAACCCGACCAAATAAAAAACAACAGCAGAGGGTCACCAACAGGTCTTCAATGTAGCGAGAAATTCCCGCACCCGGAGGCGTCCCTCAGCTGGCCCCTAAACAAATATATACTAGTCCAGTGATAATGAACGCCATACTAATTTCCAAATTGTACACAAGAAACTAAAATTAAAATAATACAAGACTAACAAAGGCCAAAGGCTCCTGACTTGGGACAGGCGCAAAAATGCGGCGGGGTTAAACATGTTTGTGAGATCTCAACCCTCCCCCTATACCTCTAACCAATGTAGAAAAGTAAACGCATAACAATACGCACATTAAAATTCAGTTCAAGAGAAGTCCGAGTCTGATGTCAGAAGATGTAACCAAAGAAAATAAACAAAATGACAATAATACATAAATAACAACAGACTACTAGCAGTTAACTGACATGCCAGCTCCAGACTTCAATTAAACTGACTGAAAGATTATGATTTCATCATATGAACATCAGGCACAATCCTTCCCGTTAGGGGTTTAGTATCATACCATCATAACATATATGAGAAGAACATAACCCGTGTCATGCCAATAACTGTTTTTAGAATAAATGTGTTTAGCTCCGATGCAAAGACCTTATCAGTAAAATTAGTATTTTAAAAATAAAAGAGCTGAAGTTGTAAAGTTGCTGTGGTCAATTATGATATGACTGTCGCAAATATCTATGGCCAGTAAAACTGTTTTTGCTACCTTCAAATTTCCAACTGATGGCAGCAATTTCTCAACTACATTAATCGTTCAATGTGTGACTACTTACCAATGGTGTACACGACATATCATCTAATGCATGAGAATCTACTTGACAATCCAGTACCCAGGAGGGGTTATCTGTCCTGAAATTATACATCACACTTGTCATATACTAATAATACAACCTGTACTGGCCAAACACAAAGTAAGACCATCAGTGAAATAACATTGTATGTGACAAAACCAAATGTTAAACATTTTGGGATTGAAAGCTTTCAATAAATCGTGTAATGAGCACAAATATTCAATCTGCCTTGACTGCAGGATGCGAAATTTGGAAGTGAGATTTGCTTTTAAACATGAGACTTATAAAATGTACTGAAATGTGAAATTCATTACAGCAACTCAGATCTTTCAATAAATATATTGCAAAAAGAACGAGTGAAAAGCTGGCATTGCCGACTCGTGTACACTTAAATGCAAGTTTAATGAGAAAAAACATAGTTTATTTCAAAGGCATATGATACAAACATAAGTGGAAGGAAAATAGTCTATGTACTAATTTTTCTAAGTTTTTGCATTTATTGATGTTGCTTTATAATGTATGAGAAATGTTTACAAAATATCATCTAAAATACCGCTGGATTAACAACAACGCTTTAGTGAGCTGCAAGTTTATTATGCCGACTAGTTTCACCGATTAGATCGGCGTCTTCAGGACAAATTTTATATAATTTACAATGACTGAAGTACAAAAAAATGGTATCAAAATTATTACGTCATAAAGTATTTACTCCATTGTCTTTGTTGTTCCTGGTTACCAATGTATGAATGAATGAAATGAATAAATTACAAATGTATGTACATAAAGGTAGTAAATTAATGAAATAAAATGAAATAAAAAGTTAAATATTATTGTCAATTGTTTTTAAATACTGTAAATGTTGTGAATTTCCTTGACTGTTAACTGTTTGTTAAATTCCTCCTCACACGGATTTCTCTGGTTAGTACGTCCTTCATATGTTGTATAACTGTCCATAATTACTGGTGTGTCTATTTCCTCGACTACGTAACCGTAGCTGTTGGTGTGAAATTTGGGTGGTCCTGTGGTTTTGATATAGATCACTTCGTCATCCGAATCTTCCGATTCACTTATGTGTAGGTCTTCACTGCGGATGTCCACTGTAATTTCTTCTTAAAGTTTGGCTGGAGTTGGATATATATATTTTGACGGCCCTGCTACTATCTTGAATTTAGGTGTTAATTCCATTTTTGTTCGAGCTTCAACCGGTGGTGTCCACTTGACAATTGGCGTAGCTGCTTCTTTCGGTGTTGCCGTTTTCTCCATGTAATCCGTATCTAGTTTGTCTTGATGCTTCGTTGCAATATGCTTTTTTGCTGCATGTTTTCTTGTAAAGTTGGCTGGGCAGTGTAGACACTCGTAAATTGTAACGGTGGGTTCATGATAACTACGGCGGTGCCTGCGTAATGTGCTGACGCTTGCGAATTTTTTCTCACATTTGAGGCATTTTATTTTTGTCTTTAAATTTTTTCCACTGGAATTTCCGAAACATTCTGCTGGTCTTGGTGTGGTCTTTGTTCTTGCCATCTCAATTTCTTCTGTTTAAACCCCAGGGTTCAGCGGTTCCTAATTTGTGTATGATGCTTTCTTCAGTTCGTAATCTTATGTTTATGTCTTTTTTCATTGTTATGATTCCCTTAATAGTGACGTTCTCTGTATTGTGATTTTCCGACGTGAAATGGTTTGATACTGGTTTGTACTCGTTTTGTATGTTGATTACAAACAGTTAACAGTCAAGGAAATTCACAACATTTACAGTATTTAAAAACAATTGACAATAATATTTAACTTTTTATTTCATTTTATTTCATTAATTTACTACCTTTATGTACATACATTTGTAATTTATTCATTTCATTCATTCATACATTGGTAACCAGGAACAACAAAGACAATGGAGTAAATACTTTATGACGTAATAATTTTGATACCATTTTTTTGTACTTCAGTCATTGTAAATTATATAAAATTTGTCCTGAAGACGCCGATCTAATCGGTGAAACTAGTCGGCACAATAAACTTGCAGCTCACTAAAGCGTTGTTGTTAATCCAGCGGTATTTTATTTATTTTTTTATTAACAACCCTGCATACCATTGGGTATCCTCTTTAGTGACTCTACCTTCACTTCACCACTAAGGCGTTGGTTCAGCAGTTTTTTTATTTTTTATTTAAAATATCATCTAGTTACTACCTACCTCCATACAATGAGTGTATGAACCAATGCCTGATACCCAAGAGCTGCTGCTATTTGAAGTTACTACCTACCTCCATACAATGAGTGTATGGACCAATGTCTGATACCCAAGAGCTGCTGCTATATGAAGTTACTACCTACCTCCATACAATGAGTGTATGAACCAATGTCTGATACCCAAGAGCTACTGCTATATGAAGTTACTACCTACCTCCATACAATGAGTGTATGAACCAATGCCTGATACCCAAGAGCTGCTGCTATTTGAAGTTACTACCTACCTCCATACAATGAGTGTATGAACCAATGTCTGATACCCAAGAGCTGCTGCTATATGAAGTTACTACCTACCTCCATACAATGAGTGTATGAACCAATGTCTGATACCCAAGAGCTGCTGCTATATGAAGTTACTACCTACCTCCATACAATGAGTGTATGAACCAATGTCTGATACCCAAGAGCTACTGCTATATGAAGTTACTACCTACCTCCATACAATGAGTGTATGAACCAATGCCTGATACTCAAGAGCTGCTGTTATATGAAGTTACTACCTACCTCCATACAATGAGTGTATGAACCAGGGCTTCCAAAACGGTCATATATTCCGGTCATTTGTATAATGTCCGGTAAAAGTCCGGCTGGGCAAAGCATGAAACGGTCATATACTTTTTATTTTTCAAGGCTTTTTCGGTCATTTTTACATAATTCACGATCTTTTTGACCCAACCTTTTGCCTTTAACATCAACACGTTTCCGGTCATAAATGTGACATGATGATTAATTACTATCAAAACAACACCTACTTCAATACTTTCTAATTTTAATCAAGGCTAATTAGTAGTTGAACAGCTGAAATCTACCTGTTCAGGTGACAGGTGAACTATGATCAGTACCGGACATCGTATAAATTGATCGGTTTAATCACAAATATTTTCTTACATTTCAGCGGTTTGTATCTAATTGATTTCGTTCTAAAGATTAAAATTAATTAGAAATTAGTTTATCAAAATGATTTGATGAAAAATTTTAAGGTTTTAGATAAAAAATCGTCAGAACTATGTCGTATGAACTAGAACACGTGTGCGCATGTGCACAGGTGGGAAATTTAATAATGCATCCTACATTTCTTCAAAAATGCTAAAATTATCAATGATACCTGTATCTAACGTTCAATTCAAGTATTTTGTTGAAAAAATAACATGGAAAGAGCTTCTTCTCTCAGTCGTGCTTTGTAAAAATACACGGATTTTACGTATCCGTTTATGGTCCATGTTTTACCATTGTCAAGTCAACATCCGGTTGAAAACGAAAGTAGTTTTTGACAATGTCATTTTGCACAAATAAAAAGTCTATGGCAGATATGAGCACGCTGATGTGCACACTTTGAATGATGCACTGCCAATTTAATAGTAACATCCTAACATCAAATTCATATCAAAGTAAAGTTTAAAAGCGTTTTTTTTTTAATGTAATGTCAATCATTGGAATGGCCATCTGATTACCATAATTGCCTTTTGTGACTAAGTCTTAAGGGATTAAAATCGGGATCAGATATGAAATGTCCGGCTGGCTCAAATATTTTTTGGAAGCCCTGGTATGAACCAATGCCTGATACCCAAGAGCTGCTGCTATATGAAGTTACTACCTACCTCCATACAATGAGTGTATGAACCAATGCCTGATACTCAAGAGCTGCTGCTATATGAAGTTACTACCTACCTCCATACAATGAGTGTATGAACCAATGCCTGATACCCAAGAGCTGCTGCTATATGAAGTTACTACCTACCTCCATACAATGAGTGTATGAACCAATGCCTGATACACAAGAGCTGCTGCTATATGAAGTTACTACCTACCTCCATACAATGAGTGTATGAACCAATGCCTGATACCCAAGAGCTGCTGCTATATGAAGTTACTACCTACCTCCATACAATGAGTGTATGAACCAATGCCTGATACCCAAGAGCTGCTGCTATATGAAGTAATGTCATGTTACGCTTTCCTTGTTTCGGAAAAATTGTCATGTTGCCCCAAGGCTTGGAAATTAAGGATTTTACATATAAAACAACCTTTTTTTCAAAATGGTCTGCTTTTAGTTCTTCTTTCAGCTGTAACAGAAAACATAACTTATTGAATACCATTTTCATATCAATAATCAGATAAATACAATAACCATGGAGGACAAAAATGTGCAGCTTTTTTTTTTAATTTTATTTGATAATGTTATCTTTTTTAACTTTTATTTGTTGGGTCCACAGTCTTTTCTGCATTTCTTGTATAATCCACAAGACTTCAAGGTTAGCAAGCAGTATTCAATAATAGACAGGTGCCCTTTGAACAACATACCTTTTGTATAGGCTGACGTGACATTGTTTTCTTCAGTTTTTCCTGAATCACAAACAGTCTATCTAACAACAACAGCTTAAGCTCATCAACTACAAAACAAGGAAATTCTATTATAAAATTAAAGAACCTTAGTGAGCACGCTCACATACCCCACGTCCCCACATTGTCATTGGAGAAATTAAATAAGTGTAAGAAAAAAAAATTGTATAAGAAAAAATATTGAATAATAATTTCCTGTCAATATGCACATCAACATAGTATGTCCTTATTATCTACAAAATTTCATGAAATTCTGTTGTGTAGTTTCAGAGGAGTTGAGATGACAAACTGTTGCAGAAGTACATTGAAGCAAATAAGTTCAAAGGGGCGTAACTCCTAGAAAAAAAAATGGAATCGTAATTTCCTGTCGATATGCACATCTACATAGTATGTCCTTATTATCTACAAATGTTCATGAAATTCTGTTGTGTGGTTTCAGAGGAGTTGAGATGACAAACTTTGAAGTAGTACCTTAAAGCAAATAAGTTCAAAGAGATGTAACTCCTAGAAAAAAAATTGAATCTTAATTTCCTGTCGATATGCACATCTACATAGTATGTCCTTATCATCTTAAAAGGTTTCATGAAATTCTGTTGTGTAGTTTCAGAGGAGTTGCGATGACAAACTGTTGCAGTAGTACAATAAAGTAAATAAGTTCAAAGGGGGGTAACTCCTAGAAAAAAATTGAATCGTAATTTCCTGTCGATATGCACATCTACATAGTATGTCCTTATTATCTAAAAAGGTTTCGTGAAATTCTGTTGTGTAGTTTCAGAGGAGTTGCGATGACAAACTGTTGCAGTAGTACATTAAGCAAATAAGTTCAAAGGGGCGTAACTCTTATAAAAAAAATTGAATCGCAATTTCCTGTCGATATGCACAACTACATAGTATGCCCTTTTCATCTGAAAAGGTTTCGTGAAATTCTGTTGTGTGGTTTGAGAGGAGTTGCGATGACAAGAAACAGGACTGACGGATGGACGGACGGGTCATAAACATTATACCCTCCGCAGATTCGTTGCGTGGGGTATAAAAAACTTCTTGTGACAATTACAAATATATGATTTACAATAGATAATATACAATATGTATATTTGAAAAAAAATATTTGTGATTAGAATGTTTATACTAAAGTCAGAAATAATAAAAAAAAGTTTAAAATAAAAATCTCCTAACAAAAGTCCCTTTCTAAATATGATGGAATGTTTATAGCTAACATTGTCAATTTAAAAATGATGAATGATAATTCATTCAAACACAAAATATAATTTTGTCAGAAATGAGATCCCCCACTTTGAAGGTTTAAAAAGTTTTGAGATATCAACACATTAGACATTTTTGATGAGTAGAAATGTGTAAAAATAGGTCAATGAAATTATGTGTACTCTAATCATATAGAAAATAATTCTTACCAGAAATAGAGAACCAGTTATTTTTTTGTTTATTTTTATCATCATGTGACACATATTTAAATGGTACTGAGTTAGAGATCACATGACCATCACAGCTGACTTGTAATGATGCTACTCCGCCATTGTGAGCTGAAAATAAATATTTCTTGTATAATCATTAACTATTAAAAACTTATTTTGTCAGCTATATATGAAATTTCAACTCTCAAACTTGCTGTTTTGTAGTAAAAATCTCTTAGAAGGAAAACAACCATATATCCATTAGTGGTACAGAGTCAGATAGGATTTTTGAATCCTGTAAATGGGGATATTAAAACAATATACATGGGAGACAACTCAATGATGTATAATTAAGAAAATGAATACATTTTATCAACCTAAAATCAAGTTTAATAAAGGGGAGAGTTGCTGTCTCATTGCTATATACCCTATGACTCTTTTTATTTATAAAAGAAATATGAAAATGGTGACTGATAACTTAAACCTGTCCTTCTCAACCATTCAAATCTATTTTTCTCAACTTGGAAAGTTTATAAATTGTTGTATTTGACAAAAAACTTGACATTTATTTCTCTGAAGTGAACATCTTTTATCAACAAATCATTTTTGTTAAAATAAACAACATGCATGAAATATAATCTAATAAAAATCTAGCAATTACTTGAATTATGCCAAACTGTTTAATCGTATTATTCCTGTAAGGACTAACCTGGGGAAAAACACCTTAGTACACCTGGCTGTATTAATGTTGTTGGTACTGGTTTACTATCAAATAAACATAAGTAATGAGATGACAAGGAACACCATGGACCTACAACTAAAACTTTTTCTCCACCCTGCAAAATAAAATTTGACCATATCTAACATAAAGAATTCAATTTCTGAAAATAGGAACATATAAACATATTTTACACCTAAAATCAATTCATGATATCACATATATGGCAATTGCTGTGTCATTTTTTTCTTCTTTTCGACTTTAAATGTCCCTTTTGTACCTTTTGCCTCTCTTTTATCTATGAATTTTTTATTATCCCGTTGGTCTCTTCCTCTTTTTTACAATTTTCACCAAAGATTAACAATTTGCACGACACAGGTACAAAGTTTCATCTGAATTCTAACCATACTTTTGAAGACTTTGCATTCACAAAAAATAATGGTTAACAATCTGACGGACAAAGTGAATCCTACACTAAAGGGCTCTAACACTTCCTTGACCTTCATTCTTTTTGTATCTAACTTATTTGGAAAGTTATACTGGATATTTTGTATACATACATTTACTTTTGAATATGAGCATTTGTAGAGAAATGCCATAGTTTTTAGACACGAAACTTAATCAAAGAGCTGAAAGCTCTGAGGAAAAATGACGCCACTGTCTCTAATATTGGGATAGTTTTTATGCAAGTCTTGATTTTCACATACCTTAATTAGTTTAACAATGCAACATGTCTCGTAAGCATATAATTGATATTTGTATATGTGTGTGTGTGAAGTGAAGGTGACAACTGGCTGTGTTTTTTTTTAAGACAAATGAATAGGTCAAGACTACCTGAATTGTACAAATAAATACCGTAGAAAGGCTTGTATATTTCTCACTGGTACATAGTCTGAATCCGTGTTGTTCGCGCCCATTCACGTTTGCGCCCACTCATGTTCGCCCCCTTTCACTTTCACACCCTACATGTTCGCACCCAATCTTAATTGGTTTTGTGTTTAATAACTCTGTAAGCAAGTGTTTTCTTATAAGTATAATTGTTGTCATTGTCTCAAAAATAAAGTGTTGAATAAATCTTAATCATGTTTTGGATAGGGTATTGTTAAAAATAATAATAATCCTTTCTAAATAAAGTGGTATTTTGTCAACGTTTTATTTTGTATTGAATAACTCTTAATCATGTTTTTGTTAGTGTATTGCTATAACTTTGTTTCATTGACTGTTTCAAAATGAAGTGAGATTCTGACTATGTTTTTTTCTGTGTGTTGAATAAATTTTATCATGTTTTGGTTATAATAGTGGATTGCTATGTTTTAGTTCCTATATTTTATTGCTTCGTTGTTTCAGATCAAAGGGACCAAGCTGTTAAAAACAATTATCTTTTGTGTTTTTCCTTTTAAATCTTCAATGTTTTACTCATACAAAGCTATAAATACATTCAGTATTTACACCAAAGCAATTTAAAACAACAATCATGATTTTCCAATTATTCAACTTGAATTTGAATTAAAATTGGGCGCGAATGAGTAGAGTGCGAACGGACCTTGGGTGCGAACGTGCGAGCTGCGAACATGTAGGGTGCGAAAGTGTATTGGGCGCGAACAGACCTGATACCACAGTCTGAACCCCCTTCTCCCACAAAATATTAAGTAAATAATCTTTTTGTTACTGTTATCAAAGGTCTAATGAAACTCAGGTAATTTCAAACATTTGTCAAAGAATTCTAGTCAAACCGGTACCTGGTTAAATTGGCACCTGGACAAATCAGCACCTGGTTAAATCGACACCTGATATAGTCAATTTGTCACCCATGTTTAATATATATTTTTAACAGTATTTTAAGCAAAAAGAGTAAAAATAAGAAAGGGGTTGCCAGAATTTTTTTCAGTATTTAAATTCTGACTTTCACATTTTTGGGTGTTCATGTACATTTTGTATATATTTATTTTTCTCAACTAAATGACTTTTTTGGTGTATTTTTAATGATATATAATGTATATATGAGTAGTCCAAATAATTATTACGTCTGGCAAGGCTTTTTTTATTTCATTCTGGGACACCTTCCTATGACTGCAAGGCTATGTTAATTTTTTTCTGGGATGCCCAGAAAAAAATAATATCCTACCCAGACGTCATAATTATTTGGACTAATACACGAGATATTGGATATTTTTATGCATTATTTTAACCAGTTGAGCATTTTACAGGATTGTTGGTTTAATGCTGTTTAAATTTTACTGAAAAAACACCTTAAATTTGTTAATTATTTGGCATGAAAGTTTGATTTATTGAAAGGGACTCATAGTTTTCCATTTTATTTTAATAATTGTCTAATTGTTAAAACAACAGTTGGGTAAGGGATTCGTTGTTTACCTTTATACACAACAACATATTCACTTTGGTTTCCTTATTTACCTAAATACACAACAACATATTCACTATGTACTTAGTAACAGTTATTAATTAATTGAATAGAAAATATTATAACAAATATTATTAGGTGCCGATCTGACTAGATGCCAATTTAACCAGGTGCCGACTTAACTTGTACGTTTCAATTCCTCTGCGATCGTTTGCGGTATTTTCTTGAGAAAACCTATTTTCCATCATCAAAGAGAAGAAGAAACTGCTTGAAAATGATTCTGGAACGCTTCATGATTGTTAAAATAAGTTTAATTCACTCAAATAACAATTTTGAAACTTGCGATGTTTAAACAGGAAGTTTCAAAAGCACGTGTGAAAGAAGAAATTAACCGGTGAGAGTGGAAATCCGTACATGACAGATATCACTATAGTACGACTTTGAAAGTAAAACAGTTCCATCCTTTTGTAAAACAGTCTTTAATATACCTATCACATTA
Source organism: Mytilus galloprovincialis (assembly GCF_965363235.1). NCBI lineage: Eukaryota > Metazoa > Mollusca > Bivalvia > Mytilida > Mytilidae > Mytilus > Mytilus galloprovincialis. Next base: position 66,996,408 of record NC_134850.1, on the reverse strand, counting down.
ATGTTTGAAGGGTCTTAAGCTTATTCAAACCATATAAGTCGGTATGAAACACCAAAACGGAATGAACATTTCAATAACCGATTACGTTTTGTAGTTTACAAATTCTAAACTGGTTCCCGTCAAACTACAACACTTTGTTCGAGTGTAGTGGAATACAAGCAGGAACCAGTTTGTTTGTATAGTAAATTATGAAACCGAGTGTAAACTGGTTCCTGCTTGTATTCCACTACACAATGATCATGCATAATGATAACACAAGCAGATTCCAGTTTGTATGGAAAATAGTAAATACGAAACCAAGCGCGGTAGGCAGAGAAATGTTATGAAGTTCAGGTCGGCAGTTATGGAACAATGACTGCGTCATTTTCCAAAAATTTTACCATATAAGAGAGTTTAAAACTGAGAACTAGATCACACCCAAGATTATGATCCAGGATTTGTTCATAAATACTTGGGAATTTGACCACTCCAGAGTAATCCAGGATTTGTTGGTACATACCTGAGAATTTGACCACTCTGGAGAGTAATCCAGGATTTGTTGGTACATACCTGAGAATTTGACCACTCCGGAGAGTAATCCAGGATTTGTTGGTACATACCTGAGAATTTGACCACTCCGGAGAGTAATCCAGGATTTGTTGGTACATACCTGAGAATTTGACCACTCCGGAGAGTAATCCAGGATTTTGTGCTCCTCCCCTTTATGTCCTGACAACCCTTTACCATTATTTACAGTCTTATTATCACAGATTGTTGATATGTCTGGAAAATTTTGTTCAGGTTGAACTTGACATGACTGAACAAGGTCACTGTTAAATAAGTTAATTTCATTGGTTAATTCTTGATCACATGTATTATTTTTATGCATTCCATCCCCTTTTAAACTATTAGTATCTGGCTGTCTACTAAGATCATTGTAAAGTTTTTCTATTTCAGAAATCTCAAAATCTAAGTTATCCAGAATATTGTAGTCTGATGTTGTCAATGGCAACCCAGTATTGTTATTGTCATTCATTGCTTGTGGGAAGTTAGCGTAATTATTTGATGTTTCCACAGGAAATGATGAATGTATAAGGTCCTGTATATCATCGGCTGACACATTCCGTAGATGAGGAACGTGCCCAGTATCTGTTTTAGTCTGTGTACAGGAAGTAGGCATAAAATTCTGTGCCTCAGAATATACCATTTGTGTTTTATGAGGATCATGGTCTGTAGAGTTAGGATGAGCAAATAAATTGAGCTGCCCCGGAATATTATGAGGTACTTGGATAGGATGAGACATATGATGAATAGACTGGTCCAAAACATGAGGAATTGGTTGCTGTTGGCAACCCGATGTTACAGTGACAGATGAAACAGTGTTTGAGGCTACTCCTCCACTCAGCAGCAAATAACTCGTCGTTGGTAACTGACTCACACTGAGCAAAAAAGGAGCTTGAGTGAGATTTTCTGAGCAAGGAATAGAATCAGTGGCTTTAGGCTGGATATGTAAAACTCCTGAATGCCTTTGATGGGGTGCCTGAGGGAAAGACTGTTGAGTTTTAGCATTCAGTTGGCAAACTGTGTTCATTAATATGTCTTTACACTGAGAATCATCAGGAATAGAAGCTGAAGATGGATCCCCTGTTGAACTGGCCCCATCTTCTGGCTTGGAATGACAACTTATCTTCTTGTAACCTATATTTTGACCTTTGTTCTTGTCCTGACTTTCATGGTACTGTATAAGGTGCTTTACAAGTTTTTCTACTGTTTCTTCAAGCTGTAAATAAATTAATTCGTGTAAAAGATTGTTTTCTAAAAATCTTTCAAAAATATAATTTAAAGATATATATTTTACATAATTCCTTGTATATTTTGTTATGGAATTCTGGAACTATTTGTTTATCTTGTCAATCTAAATTCAGGGCTAGTGATATTCTATTAAAATATTACAAGAATAATTAATAAAACTGTCACCAAAATTTATCTGCATAATGTGTCTCCTGGAACTATGGTCATAACACTTTACTCAGTACTAGATGTATCAAATTTGTGCTTGTAATTATTTTGAGTGGTTTTTTTTGTGACTGTGTACAAATAAAAAAAATAGGATTGAAAGGCACTTATAAAGCTTTTACATATTAATGAGGAATGTTTTGTGCCACATAACAATCAATTTAACTATTTATATAATAAAACACTAACCATTTGATCTGAGCTTCCAGCAGAAACTGAAATGGAAAAAAAGTATGAAATGAGCTGTATGGATAGGAACTGTTTTGTTTTAAATATGAACTGAATGTGGAGTCTGTTCTTTGTGACTGGTGGTGTTGCATCTTTCAAAGTCTATGTAAATTATTTGCCCTAAACTTGCAACATAGTGAGCCTTTTTAGTTTGTTCTTTTTTACTAGACTAAACTAGTGCTGTTATATCTTTCAAAGTCTATGTAAATTATTTGCCCTAAACTTGCAACAAGGTGAGCCTTTTTAGTTTGTTCTTTTTTACTAGGCTAACCTGTTGGTGTTACATCTTTCAAAGTCTATGTAAATTATTTGCCCTACACTTTCAATGAGGCAGACTGTTTGGTCTGTGTTGAAGACCTCACTGCTGTTTTGAGATGAAAAGCAGCTAGTAATATATAAATGCACTTTTCCTTTGTTTTTGTGTTTTTCTGTGCATGTGGACATTTCATATCCTTTCTTTTCTAATTTATCCATAAATTGAAAACTTTAAAAAAAATATAACCAGTATTATTTTTTGTTTAATTATTGTGAAAACTAATCCTCAATAATTTTAGCCTTCTCATTAATGAAATGGTTGTTATATGTAATACATAACTCAGATATGTAATCTTAATTAATGAAGAGTTGAAATCTTAGAATATATCCATTTCATATTAAAGGTACACTGTTTAATCACATTTCAGTCAAAAGTTTACATTTTGCAACAATTTTCCATTTTTCAATAATTTATTATCTCCCTTTAAAATTTAAATTTTGATAAAACATTGAATAAAAATTTTTTCTTATGAAGAAAAAACATTCTACCCTAATTCTAAGATTTTAAAATTTAATGTTTTCATGTAGTTTGTGGGTTTAACTTCCAACAAAGTAAATTTTCTATAGGCTGGCAAAACCATGAAGTACAATTGTTCTTAGCAATCACAACCAGGTGCTCCGCAGGGCGCAGCTTTATACGACCGCAGAGGTCGAACCCTGAACAGTTGGGGCAAGTATGGACAAAACATTCAAGCGTGATACAGCTCTGAATTTGGATTGTGATCAAATTTTTGACATTACATGGGTTTTTTTACACAAAACAAATGTCAAGATTTTACAAATCAATTAAAGATTTCTTCTTATTTAAATCTAAAATTAAATAGTTGACACAGCATAGGTTTCTGACACAGAATGAATGTGGTCTAATGAACTTAAAAGTTTTTTTTTGCCTTTGAGCAATTCACTATGCTGTTGAATATTAATCCTCTCAAAAAAATGTTTGAAGAAATTTTCTTTTTATTTATGAAATCTGAAATGAGAAAAATTTAACCCCCCCCCCCTTTTTTTCACATCCCCGTTTCCCTTTTTCCAAAACTGATATTAATTCAAATTTCTAATGGAGTTTGCAACAATAACTACTCTTTTAAATACATCATAAAATATTTAAATGTAAAATAAAGTGCTTGTTATCACTGAATGGTAAAGATTGGTTGGTAGTAAAAGTGAATATACATTGTTTATTGTATAAAACAATAAAAAAAACTTCATCAGCAACATTTTATATTGGCAAATTTCCAATGAAGTTATTTAAATAAAGTTATTGGCAAATAAAAATAGAAAATGACATCATAGTCATGTCTGGCAAATTTCCAACATACATTATCTAAAACATTTTAGATAAGATAAGGAAAAAAAGCTTCATCAGCAACATTTTATATTGGCAAATTTCCAATGAAGTTATTTACATAAAGTTATTGGCAAATAAAAATAGAAAATGACATCATAGTCATGTCTGGCAAATTTCCAACATATATTATCAACTACTATTCTATACAAAGAAAGATAACTCCAATTGAAAATTAATTGCTATTGCACAATATTGTGCAATTAGATATTTCTTGCTATTGTGCAATACTGTGCAATTGAAAATTTCTTGCTATTGCACAATACTTGATATGGAATCCTGATTTGGACCAACTTGAAAACTGGGCCCATAATCAAAAATCAAAGTACATATTTAGATAAAGCATATCAAATAAGCCCAAGAATTTAATTTTTGTTAAAATCAAACTTAGTTTAATTTTGGACCCTTTGGACCTTAATGTAGACCAATTTGAAAACTGGACCAAAAATTAAGAATCTACATACACAGTTAGATTTGGCATATCAAAGAACCCATTTATTCAATTTTTGAAGAAATCAAACAAAGTTTAATTTTGGATCCCCATTTGGACCAACTTGAAAACTAGGCCAATAATTAAAAATCTAAGTACATTTTTAAATTCAGCATATCAAAGAACCCCAAGGATTCAATTTTTGTTAAAATCAAACTAAGTTTAATTTTAGACCCTTTGGACCTTAATGTAGACCAATTTGAAAACGGGACCAAAAATTAAGAATCTACATACATAGTTAGATTCGGCATATCAAAGAACCCCAATTATTCAATTTTTGATGAAATCACACAAAGTTCAATTTTGGACCGTTTGGGCCCCTTATTCCTAAACTGTTAGGACCAAAACTCCCAAAATCAAACCCAACCTTCCTTTTATGGTCATAAACCTTGTGTTTAAATTTCATAGATTTCTATTTACTTATACTAAGTTATGGTGCAAAAACTAAAAATAATGCTTAATAGGGCCCCTTTTTGGCCCCTAATTCATAAACTGTTATGACCTCAACTCCAAAAATCAATCCCAACCTTCCTTTTGTGGTCATAAACCTTGTGCTAAAATTTCATTGATTTCTATTTACTTATACTAAAGTTATTGTGCGAAAACCAAGAATAATGCTTATTTGGGCCCTTTTTTGGCCCTTAATTCCTAAACTGTTGGAACCAAAACCCCCAAAATCAATCCCAACCTTCCTTTTGTGGTCATAAACCTTGTGTCAAAATTTCATAGATTTCTATTCACTTAAACTAAAGTTATAGTGCGAAAACCAAGAAAATGCTTATTTGGGCCCTTTTTGGCCCCTAATTCCTAAAATGATGGGACCAAAACTCCCAAAATCAATACCAACCTTCCTTTTGTGGTCATAAACCTTGTGTTAAAATTTCATAGATTTCCATTCACTTTTACTAAAGTTAGAGTGCGAAAACGAAAAGTATTCGGACGCCGGACGACGACGACGACGACGACGACGCAGACGCCAACGTGATAGCAATATACGACGAAAAATTTTTCAAATTTTGCGGTCGTATAAAAATTGGTGTCCACGTAAAATAAAAGAATCCCCAGTATTCTATAATACCTACACATTGGTCTTAGCTGTTCTACTAGTTCTTCTTTCGTCCATTCTTTCTTCTCTACAGAACCTGGCATCATGGGAATTTTGACCTTGCCGTCATCAGGATAGGGGACATTTAAATAATGAATTAATACGATGTCAGGATTCTGAAAAAATACACATAAATCATGAAATCACATGGTCAGGATAGGGAACATTTAAATCATGAAATCACATGGTCAGGATAGGGAACATCTAAATCATGAAATCACATGGTCAGGATAGGGAACATTTAAATAATGAATTAACATGATGTCAGGATTCTGAAAAATACACATAAATCATGACATCAACATCATTACATGCTTCTTAAAGTCATAAGAAACCTCAAATTAAAAAAAATAATGCACATGTTTTTTTTATATCTCAATGGATAGTTTTCATTATAAAACTTATGTACATATACTTTTTTCTGAAGAAAATTTTTTAATTTGTTCGTATCAAGAAGAAGTTTATTTTATTTTAATTGCTTCCTTTCCAGGAAGCAATTCCTCGACATATTTTCCCGATGCAAAGTGACCTCAGTGTGACCCATCTTGTAAAAATCCAGTGATTGCAATATGCATGGATGTCCTTAAAATAAACTATTATCTGATTTTACATGTTAAACACGTGCTCAATATCCATGCATTTTTGTTGATTGTTGACAAACAGGTGGCAATCGTTAAACTTCCTTCAAAACACGAACTTTAATTACCTGCCACATTGTCAAAACAACACTGACCGATTAAAAGAAAATTGTCGATTGTACAAAATTTATGCGAAAAAAATGATAAAACGTTCACAGAAGACTAAGTTTATGATGTTTGTATGCACTGGTTCAAGAATTGAAATAACATTATTTTTCACCGGTCACTCGTTTCATAGGACTTTTTAACATACAAAGAAAACTGTGCAAATGAAAGTTTTGTTTGGATTAAATCTCTGTATTATTCAAGTTAAATAATCAAAGAGCTGAAAGCTCTGAAGAAAAATGACGCCACTGTCTCTAATATTGGGATAGTTTTTATGCAAGTCTTGATTTTCACATACCGTAATTAGTTTAACAATGCAACATGTATCGTGAGCATATAATTGATATTCGTATATGTGTGTGTGTGTGAAGTGAAGGTGACAACTGGCTGGTTTTTTAAGACAAATGAATAGGTCAAGACTAGCTGAATTGTACAAATAAATACCATAGAAAGGCTTGTATATTTCTCACTGGTACATAGTCTGAATACGGGTCTGTTCGCTTCCATTCACGTTTGCGCCCACTCATTTTCACCCCCTTTCACTTTCACACCCTACATGTTCGCACCCAATCTTAATTGGTTTTGTGTTTAATAACTCTGTAAGCAAGTGTTTTCTTATAAGTATAATTGTTGTCATTGTCTCAAAATAAAGTAAGACAGCAATTTTTTTTTTGTGTTGAATAAATCTTAATCATGTTTTGGATAGGGTATTGCTAAAAATAATAATAATCCTTTCTAAATAAAGTGGTATTTTGTTAACGTTTTATTTTGTGTTGAATAACTCTTAATCATGTTTTGGTTAGTGTATTGCTATAACTTGTTTCATTGACTTGTTTCAAAATGAAGTGAGATTCTGACTATGTTTGTTTCTGTGTGTTGAATAAATTTTATCATGTTTTGGTTATATTAGTGGATTGCTATATTTTGGTTTCTATGTTTTATTGTTTCGTTGTTTCAGATCAATGGGACCAAGCTGTTAAAAACAATTATCATTTGTGTTTTTTCCTTTAAAATCTTCAATGTTTTACTCATACCAAGCTATAAATACATTCAGTATTTACACCAAAGCAATTTAAAACAACAACCATGATTTTCCAATTATTCAACTTGAATTTGAATTAAAATTGGGCACGAATGAGTAGAGTGTGAATGTGCGAATGTGTAGGGTGCGAAAATGTATTGGGCACAAACAGACCTGATACCACAGTCTGAACCCCCTTCTCCCACAAAATATTAAGTAAATAATCTTTTTGTTACTGCTATCAAAGGTCTAATGAAACTCGGATAATTTCAAACATTTGTCAAAGAATTCTAGTCAAACCGGCACCTAGTTAAATTGGCACCTGGACAAATCATCACCTGGTTAAAATCGACACCTGATATAGTCAATTCGTCACCCATGTTAAATATATATTTTTAACAGTATTTTAAGCAATAGGGTAAAAATAAGAAAGGGCTTGCCAGAATTTTTTTCAGTATTAAAGCAAAAAGAGTTAAATACTAACTTTCACATTTTTGGGTGTTCATGTACATTTTGTATATATTTATTTTTCTCAACTAAATGACTTTTTTGGTGTAGTTTTAATGATATATATATATATATATGAGTAGTCCAAATAATTATTACGTCTGGCAAGGCTTTTTTAATTTTATTCTGGAACACTTTCCTATGATCGCAAGGCTATGTTAATTTTTTTTCTGGGACGCCTTCCTACGAACGTCGTAGGAAGGCGTCCCAGAAAAATAATAAAATAGCCTTGCCAGACGTCATAATTATTTGGACTAATACATGAGATATTGGGTATTTTTCTGCATTATTTCAAGGATTTGATTATTTTAACCAGTTGAGCATTTTACAGGATTGTTGGTTTAATGCTGTTTAAACTTTACTGAAAAAAAAACACCTTAAATTTGCTAATTATTTTGCATGAAAGTTTGATTTATTGAAAGGGACTCATAGTTTTCCATTTTATTTTAATAATTGACTTGTTTTTACAATTACACAAATTGTCTAATTGTTAAAACAACAGCTTTGGTAAGGGCTTCGTTGTTTACCTTTATACATAACAGGGCTCACGCTACCAGGCGACTTGGGCGAAGAAGTCGCCCTCCCGACCGTCACTTCGCTTTCCCCGACCCCCAAAAGCGAAAACAAGTCGCCCTGTTCTTGACGAAAGTCGCTTTCAGTCGCTTCCGTCATCGGACATTTTCAATTTTTACCAAGTTGATGACACATCAATTTTTTACTGATAATTAAAGAAATTCAGACATAAACTATTCATTATCTTTAGAAAAGAGGTTGAAGCATTGTCTTCGCAGTGTGTATCAGGTTATTTGATAAAAATACAACTTTTTATCACTTCGTGCATTTTCGCAAGTTCCGATGCTTGTTACTCGAAAACGTACATCAACCTAAATTTCGGCGGCAAAATAAGTTTGTTACTTCATTTAAACGTGATAAAAGTTGCCTCCAGTAAATGTTTAATCCATTTATTGCATTAAAACCGTCATGTTCCTTTCCAAATAACTTGTCAAACATCGTTTATTTTTGTAAATTTTCTTGCATCCGTCCGCCATTGACCGATTTCTAAACTACGGATCTGAACCGGACCAGCTATGGCCGAAATCCGTACTTTTACAATAATTACTACGGACGCACGGATGGAACAGCTGACAGAAGAATATTGATCCCAAAGGGAAAAATTACGCATCCCACACGCATTAAGAGACTTTTGGTTACATCTAATTGATTGGTGTATATAATTCCCTATATTTTTTATGAATGTTTCAAACTATTGATTAAAGTTGCTTAACTCTGAGACTATTATACTAATATCAATATATTATGGCCAAGCTTAATAACTTTAATATTTTTTTTATGAGAAACACTGAATTTCATACACAAGATAATTTTTAATTAAATTGTAATTGATATATTAATTTCTTTACATTTTTTAAAATATTTTTTTTTTTTTTTAGTGCTAGATATTTAGTTGGTAGTTTCTCACAAGAACTTTAGTAAAACTTAAACAACTTTTAATTTCAAATGTTACTTTAATTGTTATTTTTTACTCATATGAATTGAACAACATAAAAAGAACATTATTTACATATGGCCCTTTATACTATTGTAAAATCCAAACATTGTAGCGCACCCGCGCGAATGAGCACTTCTCTTTCAAATCTCACCACTTCTCCCTATCAGTTTCAAAAAGAGAAGTCACTTCTCCCTATAATTCTGAAGTAGTGTGAGCCCTGCATAACATATTCACTTTCGTTTCGTTGTTTACCAAAATACACAACAACATATTCACTATGCACTTGGTAACAGTAATTAATTAATTGAATAGAAAATATTATAACAAATATTATTGGATGCCGAATTGACGTCGAATAGGTGCCGATTTGACTAGATGCCAATTTAACCAGGTGTCGACTTGACTTGTACGTTTCAATTCCTCTGCGATCGTTTGCGGTATTTTCTTGAGAAAACCTATTTTCCATCATCAAAGAGAAGAAGAAACTGCTTTAAAATGATTCTGGAACGCTTCATGATTGTTAAAATAAGTTTAATTCACTCAAAAACAATTTTAAAACTTGCGATGTTTAAGCAGGAAGTTTCCAAAGCATGTGTAAAAGAAGAAATTAACCGGTGAGAGTGGAAATCCGTATATGACAGATATCCCTATAGTACGACTTTGAAAGTAAAACAGTTCAATCCTTTTGTAAAACAGTCTTTAATATACCTATCACATTAATGTTTGAAGGGTCTTAAGCTTATTCAAACCATATAAGTCGGTATGAAACACCAAAACGGAATGAACAATAACCGATTACGTTTTGTAGTTTACAAATTCTAAAACTGGTTTCCGTCAAACTACAACAATTTGTTCTAGTGGAATTCAAGCAGAAACCAGTGTAAACTGGGTCCTGGCTGATTTAATACTACACAATGATGCATAATGATAACACAAGCAGATTCCAGTTTGTATGGAAAATAGTAAATACGAAACCAAGCGCGGTAGGCAGAGAAATGTAATGAAGTTCAGGTCGGCAGTTATGGAACAATGACTGCGTCATTTTCCAAAAACAGAATATTTATTGTATGCACTTCTTCAAGAAATAAATTTATTTCAGATTTTTAGGATACACCAGACATGATTGATGCATGTTTTACTATACATATTAGTACAATGATCTACATCAATACTGTACAGAGATGTATTGTTGATTAAGTGACATCAACAGTGTGGAGAGTCAATTTCATATAATGTTGCCCTTCCAAAACATGAAATGGTGCTTCTACTATTTAACATATCATATATACCCTTCAAAATCTCCCAGTAGATATACTTATTTAAGTAATACTGATGTTTCATGTACAAAAAAATCATAGAATATATGAAAGAATTATCAGCAAACTCACACACTAAAACTTGTCCTTTTTTGGGTCCCTTTTTAAATGCTGTTTTGAAAGCAGTACTTTGAACTATAATGGTTTACTTTTACGAATTGTTATTTGTATGGTAAGTTGTATCATGTGCACTCATACCACATCTTTGTGAATCTATTTATTTACCTGTAACAACCAATAACATCTTCTATGGAAAGTGGGTAGAATATCTGAATGTACATAGGAACCATAAATACACTGAAAATAAAAAGATCATATATATCACAATATTTGGTAAAGGGAAACAAGATACTTCTTTATTAGGGATCATTGTGAAAAATATGTAATCTATGGTTACAAATTGCATGCAATGTTTTTTAAATTTAAGTTTGATATTGATGATTCTTGTCACAAAAATGTGAGAGACTTCCAAGATATGTGTGTCGATTGCCGTCTCCTCATAATATAAGCTGATATGGACAAATCTTAAAAAATCTCTGAGTATAAATTTAATAGTAGGTTGACAACTACATGTCCTATAGAAGAATTCCCAGCAAAGTTGGTATTTTGGAATTTTAAGGGACTGCCATACAAGTGAGAAGTTTAGCTAGCAATAAAACCAGGTTTAATTCACCATTTTCTACATAAGGAAATGCCAGTACCCTGTCAGGAATATGAAAATTGTTTACATTCATTAAATCTATTTGTTTAAGCTTTAGATTTTGCCATATTATGAAGAAAGTTCCTTGTAGTTCCTTGTAGTTCTTTTTTTTGATATTGTTTATTTACTATTTTACAGAGTTGTTCTCATAAAGTTGTAGATAAATAGTGTGATGCAGACATTGGAGAACATCTCAAGATGACATAAGTTATTCCTATGTATTGTTACAACCAACTGTCAGGTAAAACAATTTAATCAAATATTTGTCCCTCAGTGGTTGACGTTAGCTATATATATTGTTGCTGTGAACCATATTTTTTTCTTCATTATTTTGTACATTAATTAGTTAGTTTTTACATTTGTCATTTCCGGGGCCTTATACATCAAACTATGCGATATGGGCTTTGCTCTTTGTTGAATGCAGTACAGTGGCCTATAATTGTTAATTTATGTGTCATTTAGTCTCTTGTGGAGAGTTTTCTCATTGGTATTATTCCACATCTTCCTATTTTTAAACATTCTACAGATTTTGGTTTTCTTAAGTGAAATCTATGTGACTTGGGATCCTCTGTATGACATACCTTTAACCCTTGAACTTTGAGCTTCATATGGTCTTCTCGTATATTTGTAATACAGCATCTTCTTAAGGACTTACCTCTAACCCTTGAACTTTGAGCTTCATATGGTCTTCTTGTATATTTGTAACATAGCATCTTCTTAAGGACTTACCTCTAACCCTTGAACTTTGAGCTTCATATGGTCTTCTCGTATATTTTTTCCTCCTTTTCTTTTTTTCCAGCAATAACCATCTTTTTTGTATCTGACTTTCTTTCTGCTGTACAGTATCATAGAACCACTTGGGGGCCTACAAAGGACAAATAAATTATTCTTTCTGCTGTACAGTATCATAGAACCACTTGGGGGCCTACAAAGGACAAATAAATTAATTTTGGATGTAACAAGTCTGCTGATTGGCTGAAAGTTTTTTGTCTATCAGTTCATAGACATGATTTTGTCATGCGAAAGTGATGTCAGAAACCTTTTTTCATGATTTACCTGTGAGGCATTACTATTTCTGTCTTTTGGAAATCACCTCAAAAATGTGGTGCACACTTTTAAATAACCAGCTACATGGAATAACGTTCATGTGTACAGATATGTATGATTGATCACAAAGCATAAACAATTCAAACCTGACACTCTGCAAGTATTGAAAGATATTTTTTAGGTTTAAAATTGCGACAACCAATCAACAGACTTTTAATATGAAAGAGTCAGAAATATCTTCCAATCAGATAGTAAGAAAGCATTCAGTCTGAAAACTGTCAATCGTTAAACTTATTTAAAAGACAGTCTCCCACAAGACATTAATCTATTTTGATTTATCCTTAAATCTATAAGACATATTCACAGCATAATTTTAATATCATCCACAAAATTACTTTCTTTGCAGAAGTAGCTTTTAAAAAAAGCAAAATACAGCCTTGACAATCCAAGATAGATAACTCAATTTCTACATAATTCACTTAACCTTGGAATTTAAAAAACAACAAAATTATGTTGTTTCTGACACTAAAAACCTTGAATGCAAACACTTGATTTAACATAATGATAGGCATGGCTTTCATTAACGACTTTTTATTCACTTTCTGTGTTGAATGAAAAGACTAAGGAATATAATGCAACAAATGAGAAAAAGAAACTTTCCGAATAAGTTTGTTATGCACACTTAAAAGGAGTAGGTCCAGTAAGACCTCTTTTTGTCCCCAAAATATAGCAGTTTTACAAAATTGTTAAAATGTAAACTTTTATTTATTTATTGGACAGTAGAATGCTTCTGCTACATAAATATGGCCTGTTTTTGACAATACAATGCACATATATCGGGTACTAGAACCGTTAAGTCATGCTAAATTACTGAAATCTTCACTATTCAAGCATTATAGTTAAATTTTAGACGTTTTTCGTGTAAAACGAAAGTGGCCGCATTCGTGTTTATCCTTAATATTAAAATGTTAGTTGTATTTGATGATAATATATAACATATATAAATGTTGAGGATGAACACGGATGCAGCCACTTTCATTTATGACAAAAACCATCTGAAAAATGACATTTTTCAGCATATTTGGTAGATTTTTCCTATTAGAGCTTGAATCGGATCGTTTTTAATGACTAAATCAGTTAAAACTTTCTACATAAACTAATTGATTCAAATGAAATAGACACTTTAGTGTTTAAAAAGTGGTCAAAATCTTTCGTCAGATGAACCTGAAATTTGGGGCAAAAATCGGTCCTTACCGGACCTACTCCTTTATATTGTAAGAGAAACTAAGATACTCTTACTTCTAAAATCTTTCAATTTTCAGTTTTGGCAGTGGATTATAGACTTTAATGGGAATATTATATTGAATCTCTTGCCAAACCTACCTGATTTTGACTTCTAGTGACATCCATTCTTTATGCTTGTCAAATGCAGTCAACACAGCTGCCACCTCCTGAAACAAACAAAAGTGTTATTATATAACTAACACTTATGTAGATTAGATCGTTGGTTTTTCTGTTTGAATGGTTTTACACTACTTATTCTTGGGGTCTTTTATAGCTTGCTGTTCGGTGTGAGCAAATGCTCCATGCTGAAGACTGTACTTTGACTAATAATGGTTTACTTTTACAAATTATGACTTGGATAAAGAGTTTTCTCATTGGCACTCATACCACATCTTCTTATATCTACCTATTAATTAAGTAAAGCTAATGACTTTTTACCAGATCAACAGTAATACTTTGTACAGCTCATTATTCTGGTTAATAGATAAGTAAATCTTAATAAACCAGAAATATTGTGACAACACTATGTACTGTACATCTTATTTCAATAAATCAGCTTAGCTGGTCACCATGATAGAGCAAAGGTCATTGAAAGGGTCACTAACTAACACCAACAAACAAACAATTCTAAAAGACAAAATAGAACTCATCTGTTCTACCCATGCTAGAGTTCACGGGTCATGAACTTGCAGTAAGGCTAGACAGGTTACCTCAGGGTGAAGGACACTCTAGGACACTTGCTTTGAGGTTTTTTAAAGTCCTGAATAGATCCACTATATATCTGCTCTTTTCTATTACATTTACTAGTCAGACATCTAGGTTGAAAAGTGAAAAGTTCAAATTATGTCTGATTACGAAATGGTCTGTTTACACAAATGTAATATTATAAGTTTATTCAAGTTATTTTTTATTGGCTAACTAAGCCAGATTTTCTACATCTTGTTTGAAATATATTCTGTAACAGCTGCTGTTCCATGTATTACATAGCTTGTGAAAGTACTTACAAATAATCATATTAACTTGTTCTACACTTTGTACATAAGTAAGGTAAAAGCATTTTTATGTACCACAAACTATAAATGATCTATAACCACAGCACTGGTAGTCCAATAAACCATTTTTACTAGCAAATAACTAGGTTATTATAAATCCCATAAAATATTCTTATATCAATAAGAGTTTATCTTATACATACAGCAACAATCATCAATCCAACAATTTCAATGATAGTTAGTATATGTCATGGTTCCATATATTCAAAGAGATTTAAAATCTACATCAAAGAAACAGTAACCAAACAACCCTATAAATATCATAATTCTTTAGTATTGACTGCCATGAATATATCTATTTTCTATTCAAATAAACAAGGACATAAATTAATTGTGCTTTGATATCCAATGAGACAAGGTAACCCAAATGAGAGTGACCAAATTAAATGACAATGAAAGTGAAATGCTAGCATAATCACAAAGCTGACTGTTCATAATATGGCAGGCTCAGACAGAAAAGAATGTCCCACGAGGACAAAACTTTTACATTAGAAAAATGAAAATGGACAATTTAAAATAATGATTATATGTTGAGGCCAGGGATAAACATGTAAAAGACTAATTGTAAAAACATTTCAAATAGGGTCTTGCTCATTTTTGAAGGCTGCATGTACAGTGACATAGTTGTTAATTTCTGTGTCATTTGGTCTCTTAAGGATATAGTTGTCTCATTGGCTATCATACTACATCTTCTCTTTAATGTATTGACATATTTTAAAAGGAACTTACCATGTGAAATAGATTTTATAACACTTTAGATTATCATATAATTGAGATTTATGTAACACTGTTAAATTTGTTTATAACTAAATTAATTACTTATTATCTTCTTAATCTTGTCTACCTGTAAACTTGTGATAAGTTAAGCTCTATTAGAATCCAATTCATTATATCATGCTATGCATTATTATATATATAGTGAGTGAGTGAGAGTTAGAGAGAGAGTAAGAAAGAGAGAGAGGAGAGAAGCAGAAGGACAAAATAGAGATTTTGAAAAGATTTAAATTTTAGTTTTTCATATCTTTGTAAAACAGTAGTCTTTTGTCTTTATTCTTAAAACCCTGTAACACCATAGCCAGGTGCTGCTGAAAGGTTGATGTAAAATCCTGACTTTTGAAAAATATATATAAACAAAAAGTTTAATCTCATTTTAACAATGCACCATGGGTAGTTAATATGATTGTCATCATTTAGCACCTCGTTGGTATAAAGAGTTTTGACAAACTCCAAGCCTAAGTGACAGCACAAACAAGCATGTTACTTTTAAAACTTGAATTGGCAAGGTTTTAAAACCTCAAGTACATGACCTCAGTATTCTTTAAAAAAACTTAAACTAACCCAACAGCCATCAACCCAAGCTGAGACTACCTAACCACCAGTTGATTCAAACTCCAATTTGACTGACAGTAAATCGGTCATAACTGAAATCAGCAACAGCTAAAGACTGTTTTTTAGAGAACAATGCTCTAACTTCCTGGTCAGATAACTGCCAAAATAAGTCTGATTTATAAACTGTTTAAACCTCAGGTTATCAGACCTACCTGAAACTGGCAACAATGAAATGTACAAGCACCTGTCAGACTTAATTTATCACTGTTTATTACAGTTTACAATCAATCTACTTTTCTTATAACAATGTTTATACTACCTTCTCTTTCTACCTGTAAAACAATCCATTAGATATTCACTTACATAATATCTCTACAAATACAATCCTTGTTACAGAAACAAAAGCCAAGAGGAAAACCATTAATTCGTGCTTCTAAACAATTCAAAGACATAAAGTACTGTAAAGCATTGACAGTAAGACAAATAATATCCTTGAAACAATTATTGCAACTCTTATTGACTGGAGAAACAATCTCAAGGCAGCAATTAAAACTGATATATGATTAAACATTGATGTCAAAATATGATCTTTACTCAATTACTCACAGTACCAAACAAAAACATTATTGTAATTCAGATTTCACCCTACTTTCTTGGATCTAGTTGCCTTATTTTTCTTCTATATATAAAACAAACCTAGTTGTGAAAACATTAAAAACATCAAAAACACTTTTGCATTATATGTTAACTACTAAAAATTACAAAACCACAACTATATATGCAGAACTATTTTTTTTTTCAAATAGGAGATGAGATTTTTAAGACAGGTAAAATAAAACAAATTAAAATATTCGACAGTATTGGTCTTTTATCATATATAAATGTTTTTGTTATTTGGTATGCAACACTTTAGGACTTTCCTTTCACAAGCGTGCACACACTGAAATGTCTCGCCTTCTTTACTTATCATTGATATTATGTTGATAGTCCTTAAAGTATAAAGCTTTATTACAACTGTCACCAATGAACCATGAAAATGAGGTCAAGGTCAGATGAACTATGCCAGGCAGACATGTACAGCTAACAAAGCTTCCATACAACAAATATAGTTGACCTACTACTTACAGTTTAAGAAAAATAGACCAAAACACAAAAACTTAACACTGTGCAATGAACCGTGCAATTGAGGTCATGGTCAAATAAAACCTGCGGGACTGACATATAGATCATAATATAATTCCATACACCAAATATAGTTGACCTTTGGCATATAATATTAGATAAAAAGACCAAAACTTAAAAACTTATCTTTGACCACTGAACCATGAAAATGAGGTCAAGGTCAGATGACATCTGCCCGCTAGACAGGTACACCTTACAATCATTCCATACAACAAATATAGTAGACCTATTGCATAAAGTATAAGAATCAAAGAGCTGAATAGCTCTGAGGGGAAAGACGGCCCTTGTTTCTATTTCATTTTTTTTGGAGAGGGGGGGGGGGGTGGTATTGTTTGATAGTTTTCATATAAAGAATGAAAAAAAGAACAGCTAGAAACATGTAGAAAGGTTGACAATATTGAAATCAATTGTTGTTTAATGTAATTTCGTTTCTTTAGTTTAGGATTCAATTTAGACCAATGGAAGAGATCTACATCTTCTAAATCTAAACATTCAATTAAAGTTGATAGTTAATTATCTAAAATTCAACTAGTTGAATTTGGTCATTTAACAACAACTACAATATTTTTTGAAATCTTAATAGTGTACACTATTAAGATTTCAAAAAATATGTACATGTACGACTGAACTGCAGGCTAGCGCCATTTTCCATTTTTTGTGACAGTACTCTTAAGATTTTTATTTTTTTTCTTAAGAAAGTTAGGACTGAAAAATCTATTCAGTTTTAAATTTCCAGTGATAAAGTTCCCAGTTAACTCTCATCACACGGGTACAGGTACTAATAAAAAAAAACAATATGATTAATGTAAACTGTGTGAAGCTTGTTTCCAAATACTACGTTTTAAAATATTTGTAAAATTTCATGAATAAATAGGTTTAAACAACAAAATGCAACATTTGGAATTTAATTTTTCTTGTCACCATTACAATGATTATGTTGGTACACACAATTAAGTTTTAATGGAAGACTATATATAGCTACTTATCATATACTAAATGTTACATTTTAAGTGTTTATTTTAGTGGATAATTACTCATAAATTGAGGTGCTCCTGATTTGGAGGAAGATTCTCAAAACAAAGTTTTGCAGAAAAAAATGAAAAAAATCGTTTCTCTCTCCAATCTCATGTAGCCCTCGGACTTTGTTTACTTTGAAAGTTGATGACCTACAAATTAAAGTATTGCATATTGATGTTTGAATTATTTACAGCAAACATAATTATGTTTCAATTAAACAAATACGATTTTTTAATTAGTGCACAATCTTTGAGGATGTCTGTCATGTCTGAGACATGTGACAGAGTTGTCAAGTCACAACTGGAGATTTAGAAATTTTCAGCTGGAGTTTGTGCCTCATAGTGGGTCTCATTGGGGTCTAAGCGTGACGCGGGATTGCCGATTTTTTGTAAGCGTGACACGTGAAAGTCAAATTATTGTGTCGGGAAAACGGGAAATGAGGTCTAGCGGGACCCGGGAAATGACAAAAAAATAGAATTGCTTACGTACATAGTGTAAGCGGGATATGGGAATCGGACAAAACAGTAAGCGGGATCCGGGATCGAAACCCCCCAATGAGACCCCCCTCATAACTGGAGATTTTTTATCAACATTTTTATTGACGTACGCAATGGTTTTTTGGCTATTAAACTGCATATTTTCCTTTTTTGTTAATGATTCTATAACCAGCTGATAACTCCATAGCCATTTTTACTTGATAGAAATAGAAGATAAGGGTTTTTTTTAAATATTTATTTATTATATATAAAGTTCAAGATAGAGTGATTAGCCATCATATTTAGTAAAAAGTATCTCTGCTTAAGCTACATTGTCAATTTTGGTACCACTATTAAACTGAACAGTGGTGTTGACTTGATAGAGTTGTGAGCTTACTGGTGGGTTTGCTGTATCCATATGTTTGGTCAAGTCATTAAGGTCACAATAGTCAGCTTTGCAACAAGTGTAGTAGGCATACATATCATATTTGAGATCATTAAGTCATTTGTCTTGAGGTTAAGTAATATAACTGTTCAATGTTTTTAACAGTACACAAAAAAGTCGTTGTTTATACAACTTTAATTAATCCATTGTCAGTATTTCACTTTTAATCATCCAGACATGTGTCCTAAACTTGCTAGTTGATCACCAATTGCCAATACTCTTTTATTGCTGTTTTAAAATATACAGTCTAATCCTTGACACCTTCATAGATAACTCAAGGCTATTTTACCTTTTGACATCAAAACAGTTAAAGGAAACTTCCGTTTTTCTCGGATTTTTCCGATATGAATTTTGATGTTCTCGGACTTTTTCCCTGTCAGTATCAATTTTGTAAACAAAAATTTCTACTGAAGATTTTTCGAGGTTGACATTCTCAAAAAGCGGAAGATTTCAAATTTTAACGGGAGGGACGGAAGAGGGTCTTAAAAGCGGAAGATTTTGATTCCCGCCGGAAGAATCACATGCAATCATTCAATGATTTAAATAACCAGTGAAGGATATCCCTGCTTCAACGTAGTGTGGCATTCCAACAATGACGTCACTATAAAATATAATGTAGGTTGGATATATTTAGAATATCTCGTCATACTGATTTTTCCGGATTGTAAAAGAAACGTAAATAGTGTAAAGGAGAGCTCAATAAACGATAATTTCAAGAGAAACAGAAGGGAAATGTGTAAAAAAAGTGTTTACAGTCAATCTATTCATTTGTGTCTCCCTTTCTCATCAATCTCAGTAAGATTTGTTGGGGGGGTTTTCCACACTATAAAAACAAAATGAATGATGTGAGGGAATGTCACTCTTGTCAACCCCATTGGGGATTGACGGCTTGAAGCCGTCTTCCCCAAAAACAGACCAAAACACAAAAACTTAACTATAACCACTGAACAATGAAAATGAGGTCAAGGTCAGATGACACCTGCCAGTTGGACATGTACACCTTCCAGTCCTTCCATACACCAAATATACTAGCCCTATTGCTTATAGTATCTGAGATATGGACTTGACCTCCAAAACTTAACATTGTTCACTGATCAGTGAATTGAGGTTGAGGTCAAGTGAAAACTGTCTGACGGGCATGAGGACCTTGCAAGGTACGCACATACCAAATATAGTTATCCTATTACTTATAATAAGAGAGAATTCAACATTACAAAAATTCTGAACTTTTTTTTCAAGTGGTCACTGAACCATGAAAATGAGGTCAAGGACATTTGACATGTGACTGATGGAAACTTCGTAACATGAGGCATCTATATACAAAGTATGAAACATCCAGGTCTTTCACCTTCTAAAATACAAACCTTTTAAGAAGTTAGCTAACGCCGCCACCGTAGCCGCTGCCGTAGCCGCCGCCGGATCACTATCCCTATGTCAAGCTTTCTGCAACAAAAGTTGCAGGCTCGACAAAAATTACCACTGTACCAGCCCTCCAGATGGTGTTTGTAATTCGGTCATTCAATGTTACAGTAAGTGTCTGATCAAATGAGAATTTTGTTTGTCAAGTGAAAATTGTCAGTAAGCCAGACTGTTTTCAGACTAAAGATTCTAATCATCCTAACAAATCTTCTTAGTAATAAGATGACATTCTCAATCATCTTTGCTACAGTTTATCACATTTATACTGGCACTTTTATATTAACTTTCATATTAATAAAGTGTCTGATAGACAGATAATCTACAAAACAAAGTTTTCTTCTCATTTTTTTGTACTAAGATATGTCAATCAAATGCCAATTTCAAACACATATTAAACTGTAACCTCTATTATAGGTATAATTATTTTAATATAAGTAAATGATAAGTCTCAATATTAACCA
This sequence comes from Mytilus galloprovincialis, assembly GCF_965363235.1. Classification (NCBI taxonomy): domain Eukaryota; kingdom Metazoa; phylum Mollusca; class Bivalvia; order Mytilida; family Mytilidae; genus Mytilus; species Mytilus galloprovincialis. The sequence continues at coordinate 66,975,421 of NC_134850.1, read as the reverse complement.
GATGCTCCGCAGGGTGCAGCTTTATACGACAGCAGAGGTCGAACCCAGAACGGTTTGGGCTAGTATGGACACAACATTTAAGCTGGATACAGCTCTGAATTTTGGATTGTGATTAAATAGTTGACACAGCATAGGTTTCTGACACAGAATGAATGTGGTCTAATGGACTTACAATTTTTTTTTTTGCTTTTGAGCAATTCACTTTGCTGTTGAATATTTATCCTCTAAAAAAAAAAATATTTGAAGAAATTTTCTTTTTAGTTTCTGAAATCTGAAATGAGAAAAATTGAACCCCCTCCCCCCCCCAATTTGTTCACCTCCCCCTTTCCCTTATTCCACAAATGATCTCAATTCAAATTTCTAATGGAGTTTGCAACAATAACTACTCATTTAAATACATCATAAAATATTAAAATATAAAATGCCATACAGTCATGGTTAAAATTAATATTAACAAGTTAAACTGCGAGCTACTGCTCACTGATGATACCCCCGCCGCAAGTGGATAATTTTAATAGTGTAAAAATATGCAAGTGTTCGGTAAACAGGAAGTTGTTGAGTGATGAATCTGAAAACGCATTACAAGGTATAGCTGACTTGTATAAATCCTGAAACCAAATTTAAGAAATCCTTGTATAGTAATTCCTGAGAAAAATGTGACGAAAATTTTCAACTTGGCTATCATATGTAAAATCATACAAGTGTTCGGTAAACAGGAAGTTGTCGAGTGATGAATCTGAAAACGCATCACACAGTATTGCAGACTTATATAAACCCTGAAACCAAATTTCAGAAATCCTTGTATTGTAGTTCCTGAGAAAAATGTGACAAAAATATTCAACTTGGTTATTATGTGTAAAATAATACAAGTGTTCGGTAAACAGGAAGTTGTCGAGTGATGAATCTGAAAACGTATCACACGGTATAGCTGACTTATATCAAGTCTGAAACCAAATATCAGAAATCCTGGTAGTGCAGTTCCTGAGAAAAATGTGACGAAAAATTTTCAACTTGGCTATCAGGTGTAAAAATGATACAAGTGTTCAGTAAACAGGAAGTTGTCGAGTGATGAATCTGAAAACGCATCACACAGTATAGCTGACTTATATCAAGCCTGAAACCAAATTTCAGAAATCGTGGTAGTGTAGTTCCTGAGAAAAATGTGACGAAAAATATTTATGGGACGGATGGACTGACTGACAGACTGACGGACTGACGGAAGGACAGACAGAGGTAAAACAGTATACCCCCCTTTTTTTCAAAGCAGGGGTATAATTAATAGTAACTTCTAAAAAACAATTTATGGGGAATATGTCCAAAGGGACACAGATGATGCCCTCGCTAGCATATAACTAATAAAGGGACAGAACTCAAGAACTGTAAAAGTGAAGCTGCCAAAAATTGAACTTAAACTGAGTTTTTAGGTAATATAAGCATTATATGCACATTTCATTAAATTTAGTTGAGACAAACTTAATTTAAGAGAACAGAAACTGAATAATTCTTCAATTTTTCCATTTGTAAAGGTGCATAACCCTAGAATGGTAATCAAAGTGCTTGTAATCACTGAATGAGATTACTCCAATTTCCAAAGAAGATTTCATAAAGCATTGGTTTTAGGTGATTCAATATTTTTTCCATTCTGGACAAAGAAACATAACTCAAATTTATTGTCTTGAAACTTCAAAAATGCTTGTTTTTGGCCCCTTTTTGGCCCTTTGGGGATCATTTTAATCAAAGTCTTCCATGACAATGAGAGCTATATAAGTATTTACAATCTTGGTATATGCCTTGATCATGGCTTGATAAATACAGGGACTAAATATAACAGTTATCCAAGTTCAAAGCCCAGAAAGTCCAATCATAAATTGATACAATTCACCAAAGTTTTTGATAGGGTTAACCCTTTCCTCCATGGAATTTTTTTTTACATACTTGATTCGCATAGGATTTTTTCAATGAAAAATAATCATCAGGTTTAAAGTATTAATGCATTGCGAAAACAAATTTTTCATCAATGAAATTCCAGTCAGATGTTCTCATGAATATCCTTTTTATATTAGATACATTTTTTTTAAAGTCTGATGAAGTTTTATCCTAGGTAATACGTTTCAACTGAGGCACTACACAGGCGTCAAAAGGCGTCATTATGGAGTAAAGGAGGTGGCGTCAAAAGGTGTCATTATGGAGGAAAGGGTTATAGATCTTAATATTGAATGAAGTAAACACATTGAATTCGAAAATTGAATCATTAATATATAAAACAAAATCAATAAGGTTTCCTTTATACTAGATATATATATTTCTTTTTATACAATACAAAATCAATTGGGTTTTTATACTATACACAATTAATCTGCCTTTTTAATATTTCATAAAAATAATATATATCTCATGAAAGTTGACACTAAGTTCACCAAAATAAAGATATGAAAAGCTTACATTTTTTCAATCATAAATTTACCACATATATAATTCTTTTCAAATATCAATAAACATATCAAAAGTCTAAAAGGATTGGAGAATTTTACTTTCATTTTTCTATTTCAGGAATAAAGGAAGAATTAAGTACCGGTAAATGGACTGATTTTTCTGTTACACATGACAATTCAAAATACTCAGGTCTTCAAAATTACTGAACTTTTCCTCTGTCTCAATATTAGCAATTAGACCAGTTGTTTAATATATATGTAAATTCCTCATAGAAATCTGAACTACACCACCTAACCATTAGTTTCTAATGATAAATGGACTTAAATGTGATGACATGTTGAGTGTTTGACCTGTCACCAGTTAATAGCATAGTCTAGTTCTATATATATGAGATTGCTCTCTATCTTTTCCAATAAAATAGCAAGATTTTTGTTCATTTTTGTAACATGTAATTAACATGCTTCTCAACATGCTGTAAATAGAGGGTTGCTTTTAAAAAGTTTAAACTTTGAGAGTTGCTGTTTTGGAGGTTTTATTCTTTAAATTTTCTTGTACACTATTTGAGTCTTCTTTGAAAAACAAATTTAAGCAAAAGTAAATTTTAGTGATTCTATCTTCATGAAATTATGTACCGTTGGCGTTTACGAAATAAAATACATTTTCCTAGATCTTTTCTTTTTATTTAATGCCTTTATAGTGACAACTCTTTCAACATCTATTTAAAATTAATCATATATAAGCAAAGATCATCATTTGTTAAAAAGTTCATCCTATCATATATTTATACCATTCCCTAATAAGAGCATTCAGGAAATGTGATTAGATATCTTAAAGATCTTAGAAAATTTTGTCTTCAATATAGCTTTATATGAACCATTCTCGATCACAACAAAAGAAGCTGCCTATGTTACATTAGCACTACTTCCTGACAAAACTCTGTAATTACTGGATGTTAACGTCTAACATCATGTGATTACGGTGATTTCCTGTTTCATTACGGACAGGAGTTAATATGACAGGATGCCATGTATGTTCTACACCCAGCTCTTCATTCCATTATGTCTGGAGTATTCTGTAACAACTAATTATTACTGTTTGATGGTAATAGAGAGGTGAAGGATGTTCAGATTATATACTCTGTTCTCTATACTCCTTTGTTTCACATTTTTTACAGTCACTATAGGATTGGGTGCACAATCCGATCAAAATACAGAGACTATGTACATATTTTGCTTGCATAATGATCTGACAACATTACAATCTACTTTTTGATCTAGATTTTATAACATCCACCAATGAAATTCCTGCCTACAAACTTTTAAAGGTGAATATCATTATGACAAAACCTGAGGATCTCGCAAGGTCTTTAAAGCAGAAAGTGGAATGAAATTATCAGATTATTGTAAGGCAAAAGTGGACATGTAGGATATGCTTTTTAGTCATATTAATGAGTGCACAGACTGTTTCATTCAATAAATATGGTACCAATATTGCACTTGTGGCATTTTGAAAAAAAGCACAAAGAAATTATCTCCCTTGGGTAGCTTGGTCACAATATAACTAATGAACTTCTACTATTATAGACACGACTAACAAATCTTTATCTCTTAGTTAAGCTCATAATTTTTGGAGAAGATAATTGAAGAATTATCGAAACAGGGGTTTGCAATTCTGTGCAATATTGACCAGAATTTATTTAAAAGTATGAAACAAAGTCATCATTAACTTTAGGAAAATGTCAAGTTAATTTCTAATCAATTCAAACAATTGTTGTTTTCCTATAATTGTATATAGTAATACATACAAATCTCTTAGTCGACTGAGCGCATTGTAATAAACCATCATGCATCAAAACCAAAATAGTATTCCCACTCAATAAGATGGGTTATAAACATTATAGTTATCATCCCCACTCAATAACCACAATAAGATGGGCTATAAACATTATATTAATCCCCAGCAGTTATTAACTAGCTGTGACATAATTAATGACATACTACAATCAGATCTTACTTCATTGGAATTCCAGCGGTGTCGGAACAACGGAAATTCATTTGCAGACGGGATTTCATCAAGCTGCTTCGGAAGTTTGGGGAAATCACAACCTGCAATAGATTAATCAATTCATGAATAAACTTAGTTGGACAAATTCTTTACAACTAAAATCAGAATTTTATGAATAACCCTTAGAGAATGGTATTTCATTAGGCTGTTACCAATAGAACATACATTGCTATTACAGAATCAAAAAAAGACATTTGTAAATGAAGGTTCATTTCCCTCCACTATAGTTTTGATTAATTTAATCATTAATGTATTTGGTTTTTTTAAATATGGGTTAATGCATCTCATCATCATTAGTCAAGGTATCAGGAGGACATAAGGTTATAGACAACATCACTGAAGAGAAATTAATGAAATAACTAAAGACAAAATAAGTCAGATTGTCATCTAGGTTCACTAATGATACATACCACCATTACAAGAATTCGGTAATCATGATGAGTGATCGATGTGAAAAAACACATAACCCAGTAAAGCAAGCTCACATGAACCTTGATACTAAAGTTCAAGAAAGCTCTAAATTGTAATTCATCAGAGAGATGCAACAAAACTTTCGTTGGGACATAAAGACAAACAATCATAAAGAATACTTTTAAAAACTTAATATGATCAGTTGGGTAAAATGGAAATTATAAGTATATAAGGTGTAAGACGGATCTTAACAAACTAAAAACTTCATTAAGTCAGTATTTTTGTATATACTATACTATACTATTAATTTGACATTTACTCGGATCATTCATGTTGAATTTTAACAATATTTTGGAAAAGAAGACCTGAAAAGAGTATGAATGTTTTAAACATATATCCTTGTTCTTCTAGTCAGATAAGCCAGAAATGAAGACAATTAATAGTTTTCTTTCATTCATTCTGACTACATAAATCAATGATTTAATGAATTTGGAGATGGATTAATTAGAAGTTGTTTATTTATCATAAATCTATATGTTATGTATTGAAGTATCTTTTAATACATAAAGTTCGAGAGGTTTGTAGAATATAAAATCTTTGTTAACTGACTATATATAATCGAGAATCTATACTGTAATGAAGTGTTTTAATCATCCCTAACTTGACTTTATTTATAGCAAGAAGGAAGACATTATAAGGTATCTGATTAATGAAAGGAAATATCAATTATATCACTTCCCTAGTGCAGCCAAGTCAAGGGTTTCTTTCTTACAGAAATATACCATTAATGTAGGTAATGGATATACTAATTTGAAACTTTCCATTCTTAAGATGGCGATATCAAGTTAGGTTTTAATATTGTATAAGGACATATATAAACTATGAATATAAAGGTTACAAAGTGAAAGTAATAGGCAAAATTGGATAGCAAAATAAAGAAATACATGCTAAATAAATTGAAAAAGATAAATGATACATTTTGTGCATTATTCATTCATTTCTTTATCAATTCACCCATATAAAACAGCTTAGACTGGATTCTTGTAAGCTCTCCATTATATAAACTAAATACCTCAAAACAAGCTTTCAAGGAACTTTAAATGGAATTTAAGTAACAATACAAAGCTCACTGATGGTGTTACCCCAGCCAAAATGTAAGTGTTTGGTTAACATGAAGTTGTTGAGTGATTAAACTGAAAATGCATCACATGGTATAGCTGACTTATAGAAACCAAATTTCAGAAATCCTTGTATTGTAGTTCCTGAGAAAGATGTGACCAAAATTTTCAACTTAACTTGGATGTCATGTGTAAAATGAAACCAGCGTTCAGTAAACAGGAAACTGTTGATTGATGAATCCAAAAATGCAACACATAGTAAATCTGTATTATACAAACCCTGAAACCAAATTTCAGAAATCTTTCTGATGTAGTTCCTGAGAAAGATGTGACAAAATATATTCATAAGACTGATGGACCGATAGACAGACAGATGTAAAACAGTATAGCCCTGCTTTTTTAAATCAGGGGTATAATAAAAAAAAAATGGAGAATGTGTCCATGAGACACAAATGATCCCCCTGCTTGCATATAATGTTATAAAGGGACATAACTCTATCACTCCACTCTACTGAGAAAGGAAATTATCAATCAGAAAGATCAAAATTTCGTAAAATAGTGATAATTCATATTATTTGGTTGAGACAAACTTAAGTTTGAGAACAGAAACCAATTTCAGGAAATTCTTGTGGATTCACAGAAACAAGTACCGAAATTTAAGGCAAAGGTAACACTGCAGTTGGGGCATAAAAAATAACAGTCTATTTCTCAGAAATATGGGATAACTTAATTTATATACCTCCGATGGAAGAAAGAGTAAGCACTTTATAAAGAATTCACCATTAATTAACTGGAAGTGTTATGTAGGTCTGATGTTTCTGTCAATAATATCTTTATATATTCCGATACTTTGATACTTGTTAATTCTGATGTTTCTGTCAATAATATCTTTATATATTCCAATACTTTGATACTTGTTAATGACCGGAAAAAAGGAATGGGAATTGGTTATTAAACCTGGGTAAATTACGACAATAACCAGACTTGTCAAGCTGACAGCCATTTAAACCCAGGGATAGGAAAGATACATATTTCATAGTGATCAATTGATCTCCTATTCAAATTAATCGTTATTCTGTCTCTATGCTAAGTCTTGCTTATCAAATATGATAATATTCGTTATTTGAGTGTTGAAGTCTACAAATTTTAAATAATGGATTTATCATCATAACTTTGACGAAAATCACAAATTGTGAAATTATTGATATATATATATATATATGCTATTTTTTATTGCTTTTTCTGTGAACTGAATAAAAAAACAATGCTGTTTATAGATCAGATCAAATTATGTACATTTTTGCAGATTTTATGAAATATTCATAACAGCACTATTTAATGTAATATAAGCAATACCACATCACTTGATATTTAGAAATAAGGTCAACATGATTTATATTGATATTGTAGTAACTAAACTAAGGTTAAGAATCAGGTTTCTCAATACAATGTTTCATATTTTTGAATGTCAGGGCCTTTAACAGGCCTCTTTACATAATTGTTTTTTCTTATTGATGAATAAAATTGAGAATGGAAATGGGGAATATATATGTTAAAGAGACAATAACCCAAAGAGCAAATAACAGCTGTAGGCCACCAATGGGTCTTCAACCCAGATTGAAAATCCCAAACCCAGAGGTGGGCCTCAACTGGTCCCTAAATAAAAATGTGTACTTCTTCAGTGAAAATGGACGTCGTAATGAAGTATGTACAGTGGCCTATAATTGCTTACATTTTGTGGTGGGTAGTCGTCTCATGGCAATCATACCACATCTCTTTATTCTATTAGAATGAAATAATTTAATATTCTGTAGCTCTGAAACAAAGTGGAGATAACTCTGTACAATGAGAGATAACTTACTTGGAACTCTGACATGATGGTTGCAAGGCGATGGATAGTCCATCTTCATTGAATCTGTATATCACATGATCATCTGAAAAAAATAAAAGGAATTATCTGTAATCAAGCTTCGTTATAACTAAATAACAATTTCTTTCCTCATTGACACTTGATGTTTGTAAAAATGATCTTCATATAGAAAGAAAGTATAAGCGCAAATAAAATAATGGCAAATAGAAAAATAAGTAAGGCCTTCTCAAAATCAGGCATTAATTAAGTTGCAAATACACTATAGTGGGTCTTCTGTTCCCTATCTGATAATAATCTCAGTTACAAAAAAACATTAATGGGCATAGTGCATACTTTTCCTGGAGTTCCTGAATGTTCTCTAAGTTAGGAAAGACACTTGTAGACTTGCTGGAGTCAGTTTCACCAAAAAAACTTGATCATACTTATGACTAATATTAATCTCTTCTTTTTTTGTGAAACCAACTCCAATCTCCTAATTTAGGACACAAAGTGGGCCTCCTGTTGCCATAAATATTATAGCACAGTTGATTATATTACCATTTTTAAGACTAGTTCAATAATTCCTTTGTATGACACCAGTAAATATGGACAACACTAAAACAAGTATATCTCAAATCAATCATCATTTTAACATCATTACCCAGAATTCAGACAAAAAAGTGAGCAATAATCAGTAAAATAACCATATCTCTATGTCTCTCCTATTAAAACCATAAAATCAATAAGATTAACACAAAAATGTATCAGCAATTATACCATATGTAACTAGCAATTATTGCTATGTATATTTTCTGCTTTATATTTTATTACTCTATTGAACAAAATCCATATCCAATTAATGCAAACAAACAAAATTTGAAAAGTAGAATGCGTAACATCATGTTTGTTATATATGCTTCAAATTATAACACTTCTAAAACTGATTTAAATTAGTTTTCATCTCAGTCACAACATTAAGTTCTTCAAACTAAAATCTCCTGTAGCCTTAAAGTCTGACAGTAAATGGAAGGGAACCACAGTATTTGGAGCTTTTAGTAATGGAGTTTTATACATGTTATAATTATGTCATCAATATACTATAATCTGGATACTTCAAATTCATCATTTATATTATCATAATTGTACACTTTGGTTTCTTAAAAGCCTTTTCATTTTAACAAACATGATAAAGAAGAAATAGAACATTTTTATTAACCATTCGTTGTACAAAACAACAGAGAACCATAAACTGAGCAAACTTTCAATAAGTTTTAAATTTGCATATGGCATTGAGACTTAGTGTTTTCCATAAAGGAAAATGCTTGGGGTTGAAGCTGTAATATTAACTTTCAAAACATAGCTTATAAACATTTTGATAAAGGTAATTCTTTTGTAATTCAGCATTATAGTTTCTGAAGATGGTGAAAACAATTAAAGGTCAAATTTAGAACATGACCTTGACCTCACATTTTTTTTGGATGTCAGAAAATAAAAGGAAATGAAATAATGATCAAAACAAAACCAAGAGGTTTTTCCACTGATAAAGAGAAACAATATAAATGTTTAGCTGACTTCGCATTTATTCAATGCAATAAGGAATATGTATCATAAATAATTAAACAATCAAAATATTAATGTCCTTATAGCTTATTTCTCAATATATATTAGGGGTCATCCATAATTGTCAACCATTTTCCAAAGTGTACAAAACGTACACTTGGGGGGAGGGGGTTAAAAAATCAACATTTTTACCGTACGCTTTTTTTTTTAATCTCCGGAATTTATATCGTTTCCGTAGGGAAAGTCGATTTATAAAATCGAGAATTGGCTTGGGTATGTTTCTCTTCTTATTTCTTCTTTATTATTTTCACTTGATGATATTGATTTCGATATCATAATTCTACTCAATCGGGATTGAACGATTAAAAGATCAAATCATATGAAAACTAAATCTTTCAAAAATGTGAACTAGTAAAATTATTTAAACAAAAAGTTTGCAAGCATTTCTCAGTACCCCCGATTGTCAATTTCACCTGCTTTGTCGTTATCGTTATCGTTTTACTCTGTTTAATAAACAAAATTGATGGAAACACTAAATTCTTTGAATTTTTTGATTTTGACAAGACGCCATTTTGTGAAAAGATTTTAAACTGGTCTTTAGATTAATTTCCTTGTAATGCATTCCAAAATAGTAAACCAGTAAACCGGAAGTAAACTTATTTTTCTTAGTATAAGCCTCCTTTAATAAGAAGCACCCCCATATGAAGTCTAACCTTAACTTAAAAAATATCCAATATATGTACACGTTACAGTATATATATATATATATATACATCAACGATAATAGTGCCATGAATGGCATATTTACAGGGACCTATTAAATAGAAATACAGGCGGGAAATTTAAAAACTCAAAATGTTTTAAAACATTACACTTTTATTGATTGATGTCTTGAGCTTTGATTCCATCAACAACTGTCAGTCCATACTTTACCAATGCAATATAACCATGCATTTCCCTTTCTTTGATTCTTAGCATAATTTATGTGCCCCTTTGTTAATCTTTTGAATGCTCTAGGTGCCCTTTTTATTGGAGTTACCATTCCCACTGTGTGATAGGGGAAACACTAATCTTTGTACCTTATTCTGACAAAACACAAGCATCACAGATAGATGTCATCAAATAAAACAGTCAGATATATTTTAGTTTTTTTCAATGCAAATTTCGAAATTAAACTAAAATATAATGGACAGGATCCGGATCTTCTTTTTATTAAGAATGACTGATTCTTCTCTTGAAATCTGAAAATGGTTGATGTACACTTTTTGAGGGAGGGTGGGGGGTCTGAAAAAGTGTACGCTTTGTACACTTTGGAAAATGGTTGACAATTATGGATGACCCCTTAACATGTTTAATGTAACAGAGATTCTTCGATCTGTTACACTAAAACAGGAAGAAAACTTATTGTAGGGGTAAATTCAGTAAAAAATCTCCCATTGACTTTAATGCTAATCACTGTATGGAATTAAATTCATACCTGATTTACCTTTAGAAATTAGAAACTTTCATATATATATCGATCTTTCATGAAAGTACAAATGTAGCCTATCTTTTGCAACAATAAAAACATAGGGTCATGCTGCATTTTTGGGCATTCACATGGCCTTGTTTACAATTAACAATGTAGATTCACACTGAATTCTTATACTGACCCCCATTACTTTTCAACCCTGTAGTAAAAACAAGTGAAACTGTGAGCTACTGCTCACTGATGATACCCCCGTCGCAAGTGGATAATATAAATAGCGTAAAAAAATGCATGTGTTCGGTAAACAGGAAGTTGTTGAGTGATGAATCTGAAAACGCATCACACAGTATAGCGGACTTATATCAAGCCTGAAACCAAATTTTAGAAATCCATTTAGTATATAGTTCCTGAGAAAAATGAGATGAAAACTTTTTTTTTTAAACTCTAGTTTTGATCCATCTACCAAAAAATATATATATCAAACATTATCTACAAATCAGAAGAGCACATGAAAGCTTTCCCCCGAATGGGAGGTCCCTGATGACGTATATTTATTTACTGAATTTACCCCTGTAAAACATCTACATCAAGCACTTCTCATTGTACTGTATAAACAAGAATGCATGCCCACTCCTCCACATCGTTGTCACAAAAACTTAAGATAAATTTAAAAATTGTTGATCTGAACAAAGATGATCCCTGGAGTAAATCTAAATTTTATTGTGGTGAATTCAATGAATATTTTATGACATCAAATACAATAAACAAGAAACATAATATAACAAAACATTATCATTGTGGTGTAAATAAATGAGAAACAACATATAACATAGTCGTTAACATGTTAAACAATATATCTATACCAGCAACACAATATAACATGTTAAACAATATATCTATACCAGCAACACAATATAACAAACCTTTTAACTCAAAAAATATGAAGGGATTATGTTTCATAGCCTTCCGTAATTTTGTCACAATGCAGATTAAATTTTTTTCTGACAAGTAACACTATGTCTTATTTTCCTCTGACACGTAGGCTATTAAAAATTTATTAAAAATTTGTAATGTTTTATTTTCTTAAAATATTGATTGCAGTTTCTTTATTTCAATTTTATTAGAATTTAAGGTAAATGACACTTAGATAAAATAGGATTCCCCACTCTTATTTCAAATAAATTTCGAACAATAGCATCCAATTATTATCATTACAGATCTTTGAAATAAAATATTTCTGTTATTGACATTTTGAATCTGACATAAGGTTTATTGAGAAACAAAACTTTAGCAGACAGTATTTAGTGATATATGAAAGTAGTATTAACCCACATGCAATCATTGGTACTTCTCATTTTTCAAAATAGCTAGATCATAAAATATATCTTTTTTGAATTACAATAATTGCTACAATTAAGCCATGTTGATTGATGGCATCAAGACCTAAAATATATGCACATAATATTGATACCTTATTAGGACTTCACATATTATGTTATTTGTTTCTTATGGAACTTTAAATTGTGGTTAATATTCAATATGGTTTAGCAGTGACTGCCCCTATAATAAATTTTTGAACATTTAATAACTTTATAAAAAAGTCTATGATATAAATAGCCAAGGATATATAACTATTGTTAGTTAATCTTATTATTAAACAGACTTTCAACAGGTGTACAAAATGTCCAGTATTACATACATGTACTATAAAAAGAAACATTTAACCATGCAGTTGTATCATTTGATTAGTATACATTTGAAACTCAAAGTTTTGAAACTTTCATAAAGGCAAATTGTACTAAAGCATTCTTAGAATCATAATCATATGCAACTATAAAATTGCATTTTGTAGCTTTTGAGAACAAGTTTGTATTCTAGGTGGTATCAATGATTTGTCAATTCTTTGAAAAAATAGCAAATAATAAAAATAAATACAATTTTAATGAAATTTTATAAACTATCATCTGAAATTCAGCAAACGCGTCTGAGTGCTTGTCACATTGACCAGTGTATACCAAATATCTTCTATATATATATATGATTGTCATTGACCAGTGTATACCAAATATCTTCTATATATATATATGATTGTCATTGACCAGTGTATACCAAATATCTTCTATATATATATATGATTGTCATTGACCAGTGTATACCAAATATCTTCTATATATATATGATTGTCAGGCTAAACATAGATGTAATGGGTATTACATCTATGGGCTAAATAATGACAGTAAATGTATATTTCTTTGCCAGGATTGTTTTAGTGATATTACTCCATGGCTAACATTAATCATGTTCTTTAATTCACAGTTAATGCAGTTTATGCAGTTTGTCAAGACTTCCTCTCTTTAAAGGGGTCATCTTAAACTTGCAGTGAGGTGAGAGTTTTTGTTCTGTGTTGAAGGCCTCATGATAATTGTGATTTTGAGGTGAAGGACAGCAATACATTTAGTGCAGTTCCTAATTGCTGTTATTTTTTTTTCTGTGTGCATATATATACTGATTTGTTATGTCTACTATGAGGGAGAGGACAGGGGGTACCCTTCTCCCTTCTCCCACCCCTCTTCTCCTTTCTCCTACCCCTCTTCTCCTTATTTTTTTTTTTAATTTACCGGAAAAAAAAGAGATATTTTATTTTTTCATATTTTATTTTTTTCTCCAACTTTTTCTCCTTTCTCCCAGCCTTCCTCTCCTTCCCCCTTTCTCCTTTCTCCCTGTCTCCCTTACCCCTGTCCTCCCCCTCTACTATGGATCCCCGGATTATATCTTTTTTTTTTTTAATAGGTGGAATTTTAGCCAAAAGAAAGATATAACTATGGTTCATGAAGTCCATACTTACATAAGTAATGTGTTGAATAACTAAACTAAAAGCTTGTAGTACATTTAGTTATGTTTTATCAATGAATTGTCTATAAAAATTTAAAACATAACGAACAAACAGATTCTGAATGATACTTTGCCTCAGACATACTAATAATATAGTGTGTTAGACACAATTATATCTGATTAAGTTAATTAACTAGGAGTTATAATTTGTACTGATACATGTACTATGCACATTATCTAATTATTCTATTATACTGTCTGCATAACTAAATATTCTCTCTTAGTATTTCTGATACCTACAATAATTAATAAGTGTTTGGGAATCTAATTCATTTTAGGTTCATCATCAGTAATGTTGTTATTGGTCAATAATTTCCTGAAGTGAATACTGCGCATATGTACTATAAATTTCAGCCTTAAAATTAAAGACCATTAATCCATTTTGCCACAGAGACGGTCTATTTTAATTGGCTTCTGAAGTTCTGTAAAATTTCATAAATCCAACAAAGGTTGGACAAAGTTCTTGATGTCTAAAAATCTTTAACCATGGACTAAAAAAAATCCTAAATGTTGATGCCCCTACACTGTAGGCAGATATAGGCTGTAGTCTGCTGTACATGTGAGACAACGGATTCTAAGATTGCTATGTCTCACTTTCTCCTCATAAAATGCAGGCTTGACAAAAAGCACATAATTAATTTATGATATACAATGTTGCATAACATAAATATTTTGTAATACATTAGTCATTGGGTCAAAAAATCTATTGCTAGCTAGTATTATACAATTCGACAAAAATAATCATATAATTTCCTCAAAATAGACATCTTAGTATTATGATGAAAACAATTTTGTTGGTAACAAAATATGTGCACATATTAGTACAAAACTTTGCACAGGACAAACACTAAACGCTGATGTAACAGTATAATACTCAATAACAAAAACAAAAACATGATGGCACAAACAAAACAATAATAAACTATATATATACTACAAAGTGTGTCATTTGTTGCTGTATATCATATTTGTTTTTCGTTCATTATTTGTTCATAAATCAGTTTCTCGTTTCATTTGTTTTACATTTGTAATTTGGGGCCTGTATAGCTGACTATGTGAAATGGGCTTTGCTCATTGTTGAAGGCCTAACACAGTGACCTATAGTTGTTATCTAATCTATGTCATTTGTTCTCTTGTGGAGAGTTGTCATCTTATTGGCAATCATTACAGTAACCACATCTTGTATAATCTTTATGTTATTGAGCCAGCTCAAACTAAAATTACCAGTATAATAGAATCATGCCATTTTACTATCCTGAAATAATTCGTTTCGTCTTTAACTATAACTTACCACAAAGTTTTTTTAATATACATTGTACATCCTAGAAAAACAGAATAGTATATTCCAATGCATTATAATACTTCCTACAGAAAACAGTCTTGAGTCTATTCTAATGCATTATATACTTCCTACCAAAAAAAGAATAGTATATTCCAATGCATTAAATAAATTCCCTATTCACACAAAACATTTGCAACTGAGCAATAATTGAAATCAAAATGTGCAATCTGTTACATTTGTTCATTTACAATAAGTGCAGACATTTCTTTACAGTATTTTATGGATCATAGTCCCTAAAGAATAAATATTATGAAAATATATATAAATAAAAAGTCTGAACATTAATGAATAGTTATCCTTATTACTTAAATCCATACAAATTAAAATACCATTATATAGTATCAAATATTAAGTGTTATATAAAAGCTACATACTTATTAATCTATAGAAGTTTCTGCGACCCTATATGATGGTAATGAATACCTATAATGATATAGATATAATGTATTTGTAGGACTGTAGAAGGCTATTGGTTAATCAGCCACTTAACCAAGCTAACACGGCAATCATAACTGTATTCAGACTTTTACAATTATTATTGATATCTACAAAATATCTATTTGATTCTATGTATAAGAAGTAAAAACTCATCAGGGATACAAGTGTTATGATTGATTACTTGTACATTGTTCATGTATCCTGTCTTTTGTACCTACAATGCCTTATATTCACCAATTCCAAGTATTATATAACCCTAGACCAGATGAAAATTCTGTCAAACAACCATCAGCACAATTAATTATGTACATATATATAATTATGTAAAAAAAAATGAAATAATTTTTTGCAAGGCAATTAGACGAGCCTCATGGAACTAGCTAGAGATGGAAATAAATATTCTATCCACAGACAAATCTCCTGCCCAACCCCAGGGCCAACACCAGGCCCAACATCAAAATTGTAACCTCCTTACCTTAAAAACGTTTTACAGGAAATTACAGCTATAAGATTGATGTCACTTTTAAATATACATCCTATACTAATTATTGCATTCACATGCATGTTTTATTGTATACAGATATATCATGTATATATACAAATAATGTGTATTCTCTGTGTACTCTCAGAATGATTTAATGATTGGTGAATGAATTTTGTTGTAAATACACAGCATTCTAACATATATATATATACAACTCGTCTAAACATCAACCCAACAATGTTAGATCTGTAAATTTGCTTTCGCAAATTTTTTGTTCTTGACCCTCGCCGGGATTTGAACCCATATATATATAGCAGTGCAAATAAAAGAATCATTTGTTCAAAATGTTTTAAATTTCATTTAAATTTTGTCCAAGTAAATTAAAACTTATAGATTTTAATGTATCACCATCACAAACTGAGAGAAAAACGATAGCTCTCTGTTAAAACTATAATGTAATTGTCACGATTGTCTGATCAATTAAAAGTATCTACTAGATCCCACTGGTTCAATATGATACAGAATGCTTATTTATAAACTGTGTTAGGGTAAAAGTTTAAAAAGAATAAATATAACAGTATCCAAATAAAATCAAAACCAAATCAATAGCCAAGAGATATTTGAGTGGTTTTAATGACCACAGTCATCACAACCACAATAATCAAATCACTCAATGTTACTACTTCTCTGCATACTGATGGGAAATGTTATCAATGAAAGTGCTGATGAAAGTGCCGCTAAGGATATGACGACTTCCATATAAGTCTGATCAAAGCTGGAAATTATACAAAGCATCTAAAATCAATGTTGGGTAGATATAAACAATAGACTATTCAGATGGGAGACAATATGGTTATGTTTAAACTGTTATGATAGCCCCAATACCCTCTATATAACTAGATATGGGAAATCATATATAATTTATCCCTGACAGTTAACATTGCCATTGTCAGTTGTCTAAAATTTCTTTACGCAAATAAACCAATAAAACATATTCCTGATAACCAAGTTTGGCACTAACAAATATAGTCAAATGTCTGATATTATTACTTAATACCAGGTTTGCATGTCTTAAAAGACGGAAACTCAGTCTTTCTACAAACTTTAATATCCCAATTTATTTCATGTAAATAAAATGCTAGGAATTATGTCAGAAGTAAGATGGATTGTGTCTGAAAATGTATTGATTTCACTGTATACATGATTATATAGTACAACGTCCTATTTATTGCAGTTCTTTATTAAGTTTTTACTTATTGAGCTCCATGGGGTTAACAGTATACCATAGAAATGCTTTTATGACCTGCTTTAAGTGTATACTTGAGCTTCAGTAAAGATGTATTTCCTAAACTGCTCATTTAGGTTTTATGGTATGGTCCTAATGGCCATTTATGTATAAGGAACAGAGAAAACCATTAATAAACGTTACTTCACAAATTAAGTCACAATTGATTATGAGAACTTTTCAAAGAAAATGAGCAACAACCAACTTCATTTTTTGGCTGATTCATTTGTCTGTCCTAGTTTAACATTGTGTGCTGATGACAGCAAGTGTAGAACTATATGATAATGGAAGGATGTATCTATTTATATATGTCCACTCATAAATCTGTTTATAGTGACCTGGGTGACATAAACTTCATCTTCATTTGCCAAGGGTTACAATCTTGTTCCCTCCTGTGGAGAGGAGGAATCCTACAGATCCTGGCTAGAGAGGAAACCTCAACCTTTGTCTGGCTATCTGGACCATGCACAATTCTTTGTAGACTGTCTTAATTGATTGTAACATATTGTCCAGTCGTCAAGAGTTGACTGTGGGTGCTGTCAGATGTGCCGTCACATTTTAGATATTTCTTCATTCATATTTGTGTATACATATGTATAACCATTATATTCATGTCTTAAAGCCTAAGAATAAAAATAAAATAGAGATATGAAATGGGGTACATTTCAAACAGACAACAATCTGACCTTAGAGTAAAATATCAACAGCCAAAGGCAACCTATAGGTCTTCAACACAGCAAGAAAACCCTGCACCCAAAGGTAAATTCAAGTTCATTCTAAGATATAATGTTAGGTGCAGTTCAAGAGCACCTATTATCTTTTCCTTAAAGATTTGTCACAATATCATGGATTAAGTGAGAAACAGTAACAATAGTAAAATTGAGGTGAACAAAAGAAACAAGAGAAGCATGGAGGAAGTGAGAAGAATTTGAAAGGTTATACTAATTAGCCTGATCATAGAGGTTCTTGCCAACTGCTTAAGTAATTATGCACACATGTGTTTCTTAATTAGATTAATCATCTATCAGCAGGTTAGATTATTTCTCCATTAATCTTCTTTTTAAAAATCTACCTGCTGTAATCAAATTATCATCTTTTTAAAAATATCAATTTACATGATATATCAATTTGTCTTTCATGCTTTCTCTAATAGATATAGCATGTACATGTATAGATCAAAGACTCAAACATCTGGGTTGTACAGAATGTTTCTAAAACAATGATGAAAGCTCTATACTGAACATTTATATATTTGAAAAATACCATTAGATCCTAAGTCAGGAAAAATGAGAACAATTTTTTAAAAGCAGGTGCACAACTTCAACATGTGGGCAATCTTCCTCAATAGATTGTTTCAGGGATTTGGGTTGAAAACTGTAGGACAAGTTTTATCCACAATTAATAAACCAACATGTTCATGCCTTACCCATGCAACCTCACTATACTATAAGCTTGTGTTGGACTTCAGGAAACCCAGCAGTTACCATGTCATGCATGTTTGTATCAAAAATCAGACTTTCCTCTAAACTAGCCCTTTTTTCAACTATAGATGTATTGAGTTTTATCACTTGCAAAACATACAATAATGAGTCATCAGGGATAATACTAGTAGTTGGTTTCTTACAAATATTCCATCCTTTATGGGCCTTCATAACATGATATTATAGTTGAGTCTAAGAATGGAAATAGGGAATATGTCAAAGGGACAACAACCCAACCAAAGAGCAGATGACAGCCAACTCAGGCCACCAATGTGACTTCAATGATGCATTAGCTAGTTTCCACAAATCAAATTCACACAGCATCATTGATATTGTTACACCACTCTCTTTCTACATGAATATAACATTATGCTATTACAATACCTATGTAAAAGATATAATACAGAAAATTGAGAATGGAAATGGGGAATGTGCCAAAGAGACAACAACCCGACCATAGAAAAAAACAACAGCAGAAGGTCACCAACAGGTCTTCAATGTAGAGAGAAATTCCCGCACCCGGAGGCGTCCTTCAGCTGGCCCCTAAACAAATATATACTAGTTCAGTGATAATGAACGCCATATTAATTTCCAAATAGTACACAAGAAACTAAAATTAAAATAACACAAGACTAACAAAGTCCAGAGGCTCCTGACTTGGGACCGGCGCAAAAATGCGGTGGGGTTAAACATGTTTGTGAGATTTCAACCCTCCCCCTATACCTCTAGCCAATGTAGAAAAGTAAACGCATAACAATACGCACATTAAAATTCAGTTCAAGAGAAGTCCGAGTCTGATGTCAGAAGATGTAACTAAAGAAAATAAACGAAATGACAATAATACATAAATAACAGCAGACTACTAGCAGTTAACTGACATGCCAGCTCCAGACATCAATTAAACTGACTGAAAGATTATGATTTCATCATATGAACATCACATGTACAGTACTACAGACACCCATTAAACTCATGACATTATAATACATGTACAGTACTACAGACACCCATTAAACTCATGAAATTATAATACATGTACAGTACTACAGACACCCATTTAACTCTGTCATGACATTATAATTGTTGTATACTTATAAGATATAATACATGTACAGTACAACAGACACCCATTAAACTGTGTCATGACATTATAATTGTTGTATACTTATAAGATATAATACATGTACAGTACAACAGACACCCATTAAACTCATGACATTATAATACATGTACAGTACTACAGACACCAATTAAACTCATGACATTATAATACATGTACAGTACTACAGACACCCATTAAACTCATGACATTATAATACATGTACAGTACTACAGACACCCATTAAACTGTGTCATGACATTATAATTGTTGTATACTTATAAGATATAATACATGTACAGTATAACAGACACCCATTAAACTCATGACATTATAATACATGTACAGTACTACAGACACCAATTAAACTCATGAAATTATAATACATGTACAGTACTACAGACACCAATTAAACTCATGACATTATAATACATGTACAGTACTACAGACACCCATTTAACTCTGTCATGACATTATAATTGTTGTATACTTATAAGATATAATACATGTACAGTACAATAGACACCCATTAAACTGTGTCATGACATTATAATTGTTGTATACTTATAAGATATAATACATGTACAGTACTACAGACACCCATAAAACTCATGACATTATAATACATGTACAGTACTACAGACACCCATTAAACTCATGACATTATAATACATGTACAGTACTACAGACACCCATTTAACTCTGTCATGACATTATAATTGTTGTATACTTATAAGATATAATACATGTACAGTACAACAGACACCCATTAAACTGTGTCATGACATTATAATTGTTGTATAATTATAAGATATAATACATGTACAGTACAACAGACACCCATTAAACTCATGACATTATAATACATGTACAGTGCTACAGACACCCATTAAACTCATGACATTATAATACATGTACAGTACTACAGACACCCATTAAAATCATGACATTATAATACATGTACAGTACTACAGACACCCATTAAACTCATGACATTATAATACATGTATAGTACTACAGACACCCATTAAACTCATGACATTATAATTGTTGTATACTTATAAGATATAATACATGTACAGTACTACAGACACCCATTAAACTCATGACATTATAATACATGTACAGTACTACAGACACCCATTTAACTCTGTCATGACATTATAATTGTTGTATACTTATAGTTTATTACACTAAACACTTACTTTCTGCTCTTATATAACAGTAAGTAATTATTGAAAGTAATGAGTTCATACTTATCAAAATTATCATGATTCAATCTATAATATTCTGACTCCTTTATACTACAGTCCTCCCCATTAAACAATACAAGACGTTACCTTGTCAGATTATTACATTGGTTAAACAAAGATGTCTTAAACATTTTAAGCAACTGCGGTCTGAGAATGATTCTGGCTTAAGTCTTTAACTTATACAATTCTATTAGAAATGATTAGATGATATTATAAAATATATAAAAAAGAAGATGTGGTATGATTACCAATGAGACAACTCTCCACACGAGACCAAATGACACAGAAATTAATAAACAACTATAGGTCACTGTTTGGTGTACAGCATTCAACAATGAGCAAAGACAGTCTCAATTACACTGAAGTTTATCGTTTTTCTTTTTTATGACCACCGATATAAAACAATTGTACAGTATAGGAGAGTAATGTGAACCATACAAAATATGAAATATGAAAAAGACAAGATAACATGATCAATTGCCTTTGATGTGATACCGCAGAAAGGCTTGTATATAAAACCAACATGTAAAGATGGAAAACTTTTCAACAGTGGACTAAAATCAATTCTAACAAAATGTTAAATTGTAATATTCATGGTTTTATTAAATAATACTATTGGTCACTAAAATTCCTTCCTTTATTATACAGCAATGTCGACTTTATTATTTATAAGTAAATTTAATTCGTTTAAGACTATCTTTGCCAACACTGTTAACCAATTATGAGAGATTACTTTTCATAGTAAAAAATTTACAACCTTCCACACTAGATATTGAAAATCAAAAGTAGAATAGTTAACCAATTTACAGCAGTTCAGTGGTGACAGGCTTACATGTAGACTTTACTTAACCCTTTCCTCCATAAACGACGCCTTTTGACGCCACCCCCTTTACTCCATAATTAGCCTTTTGACGCCTGTGTAGTACCTCAGTTGAAATGCTTGGACCATGAAATGTCTGCATCAGTCTTAATAAAATTTGTATCCAATATGAAAAGAATATTCAATATATTAATATTCATATTAAATTTATTTGATGAAATATTTGTTTTCGCATTGCATGAATACTTTAAAGCATATTTTCAAGATTTTATTGAAAAATCCTATGTGAATCAAGTATGCAAAAAAAATATTTCCATTGAGGAATTTTAATATGTGAGGCATATGTATAATACAATTGTAACAAACTTTTTAAATATCCGGTCCTCATGATCAATTCTGCTCCAAAGACTCCATATGAGAGTTATTTCCCCTTATATATCAAAATAAGTGAAATATAACTGTTGAAGAATCAGAGAAAAACACTTGTTAATCTGATAATTATCCTGACACAAAAGTTGACAAACAATGTATCTAGAATGGTAACAGAATTACTCCTTAAATTGTCAAGTGTCAAATGGACAACTAGTAACCCATCCAAGAACTCTGACAGAAAATCTTAAGAATCTGATCGGTATCGGTGTAATTATGTCAGTTTCTATGATGAAATAATATTTATGCATGTCTAACAATATACAATGGTATTTATTTTGGGTTAATGACTGGCTGTGCATGACTTAAGCATATTTCCTGCTTAACAGATGATGATTAATTTAATTAGTGTCACAAAGTAAAGATTTCTGTCCTATCTGCTTATAATTTCTACGATTGAAGGTTTCCAGGCACATGTAACTTCAGGGAGTCATGGAGTTTGCATGCAGTCATGATTTATAAAAACATATATTTCTGTTTCAATTTAAAACTCTTCCTTCTTCAAGTATGACACCAGAAAGCTGTGAAAGACTAGTCATGCATGTCAGGGTTCTCCCAAACTGAAGTGGAGTACAAGAGTCCTGGACACATGAAAATCTGTCTGGACTGACCATTTTCAAACTGGTGAGTCCATACGGCATCAAGATTGTAAAATTGTGTATGACTGAACACACATTTAAAAGTAGTCTGAATTTAATGTCATTTCATTGGCTCATTGCTCAATTAATAAAATCAAGGAGTAATAATAATTCATATTGTAATAAAATACCTTCATCTTTATGTTGGACTATCCATTACCAAAAATGATTAGTCTCTGGACTTGTCTTCATAAAGCCTTAGTGAGAACCATGGTTTCATATCACATAAATTTACCCACTGCTATTAAAGACCCAACCCAACTTTTCTATAAAACTTGATTGAGTTGCAAGGTTCTGCTGAATATAAAAAAGAAGATGTAGTATGATTGCCAATGACATGAATGAGACACCTATCCACAAGAGACAAAATTGACACCGAGATTAACAACTATAGGTCACTGTACGGCCTTCAACAATGAGCAAAGCCCATACCGCATAGTCAGCTATAAAAGGCCCTGATATGACAATTGTAAAACAATTCAAACGAGAAAACTAATGGCCTTATTTATATATGAAGCCTGTATATTCTACACCACATACAAGTGACATGGAGTTTTCATTCACTATAGATTTCACTTCTTTAAAACATAATTGTTTTAATGTAAAGAAACAGGTTTTCTTATCTTTCAACTAGTAAAGTTAAAAAATGTCCCTATTTTTCAATTTCCCACACATACAGTGCATTAGTGTCTTGTGCAGTTGATGCACTTGACGTTTACACATGGATCGAAGACATGAACTTGTTAAGAATTAAATAGTCTAATTACTGGATATAAAATCAACAAAACTAATAATGACAATACTACAGACACATGTGTTACAGTTATTAACAAATCAATATTTATATATATAATAATGGAACATGCATTCATTTACCACACATTCACTAGTATGTAAAATAAATATGGTGTTTTGGTAGTACTATTATATTAGTACTACAATATAAAAAAAAGATGTGGTAAGATTGCCAATGAGACAACTTTCCACAAGAGACCAATGACACAGAAATAAGCAATTATAGGTCAGCATATGGCCTTCAACAATGAGCCAAGCCCATACCGCATAGTCAGCAAGTTCCTTTTGGAAAGCAAATGATTATGAATAACATAAATGACATTTTGTTTCTTGTGTGACCTGATGCTTTAGTTCTGACAAGAGTAATTGTTAACTACTGTGTTTTCTATTATTTTGTTTATATTATTTTCAGGTACATGTTACTTGGTGGGTTTAGTTTATAGTTTAGTAAAGACATTAGAATAGACAATAGAATTATATTGAAGCCATAAATAGCCAATCAACAGTGGTAGCAGAGCTTATAAAGATGGCAACAGCACCTAGTTACAAGAACCCACCAGGTTTGACCAAAGATAAAAGTTATCAACAATGGAAAAATGAAGTTAAAATGTGGCAACTCGTGACAGATCTTGACAAGAAGAAGAGAGGTTTGGCTTTAGCTTTGTCGCTACAAGGAAAACCAAGGGAAGTAGCCCTAGAAGTAGATCCCACTGATTTAAATGTTGATGAAGGAGTAGATAAGCTGATAACTGAGTTGGACAAGCTTTTTGAGAAGGATAAAATAGATCAGGCTTATGCTGCATATACTGTATTTGATAAGTTCCACAGAATAGATGATGTAAGCATGTCTGATTATATCATTGAGTTTGAGCAGAGATGCAATAAATGTAAGAAATATGAAATGGTACTCCCAGATGCAATTCTAGCTTTTAAACTTCTTGACAATGCTGGGTTAAGTCAAAGTAATCGTCAGCTGGCATTAACTGCATGTTCTGACCTTAAATTCGACACAATGAAATCTGCTTTGAATAGGATATTTGCATCAAAATCTCAAAATTTTCCTGGAGAACAAGACTCTGTTGTAACTGTTAAAGAAGAATCAGCTTTTGTCAGTGATGGGTATTATCAGAGAGGTCGAAGTTCAAGAAGAAATTTTCCTCGTAATCGAGCTGATAGATCAACCAACTCTAGTAGACTTAAGACTAAAATGAATCCAGTCTTTAATGGAAATGTCTCAAGATGTAAAATATGTGATTCCAAATTTCATTGGGTCAAGGATTGTCCTCACAAGCAGCTAGATGTGAATTTAACAGAACATGAGAGTGATGAGTTAAATGAAATTGTAAATATAACATTATTTACCTCCGCACAAGAATTTAAGCCTCTAACAGTGTTTGTTGCAGAAGCCTTCAATGCTGCAGTTATTGATACTGCATGTTCCAAGACAGTGTGTGGTTCTAAATGGTTATACGAATTTGTAGAATCACTTGATCCAGGACTTGATCAACTTACTTGTAATGAAAGTCATGTACCATTCAAATTTGGTGATGGACAAACAGTATATTCATATCAGAAAGTGAAAATTCCAGCACTTATTGGATCAGTTAAGTGCTCAATTGAAACAGAAGTGGTGGATTGTGAAATACCGTTATTGTTAAGTAAAACCTCTCTGAAAAGAGCAAGCACTATCCTAGATCTCAAAAATGACAAGGTTACCATGTTTGGACAATTAGTGGATGTAAACCTAACTTCAAGTGGTCATTACTGTATCAACATTAAAGACAAGCAATTCACAAACAGAAATAAGAATGAGAGTGAGGAGGTTTTGATCATTGACACAAAATTATCTTTTAAGAAGAAAAAGGAGATTCTTTTAAAGTTGCATAAGCAGTTTGGACATGCATCATCAGATAAACTTTTATCCCTGTTGCAAAGTACTGGTTCTGTTGATTCTGAAACAAAGACCATTCTTAAAGATATCTGCACAAAGTGTTTAATTTGCCATAAGTTCAAGCATCCAAAAGCTAAACCAGTGGTTGCCTTTTCACATGCAAATGATTTCAATCAAATTGTGGCAATGGACCTTCATGAAATTGACCATAACTTTTATTATCTACATGTTATTGACTTATTTAGCAGATTGAGTGCAGCTGCAATCATCAGAAGAAAGGACTCTAAAGTCATTGTAGATAAGTTCATGCAGATATGGGTTGGCGTTTATGGTGCACCTGAAATTGGTGTTTACACAGATAATGGAGGTGAATTTAATTCACAGATATTTAGAGACATGGCAGAAAACTTGAACATGTCAGTTAAAACAACAGCAGGATATAGTCCTTGGTCCAATGGTGTAGTGGAAAGACACAACGCAACGCTTACAGAAACAATCAATAAAATGAGAGAAAGCTCTAACCTTTCATGGGAGACTTCCGTCAGTTGGGCAGTTCATGCTAAGAACAGTTTGTTGAATGTCTATGGCTACAGTCCATATCAAATAGTTTTTGGAAGGAACCCAAACATGCCATCGTCTATAGTTAACAAGCCTCCTGCATTAGAAGGTACAACAATTAGTAATGTTATGGGAAAGCATTTAGTTGGCTTACATGAAGCTAGAAAAGCATTTATTGCCGCAGAATCCTCTGAGAAAGTAAGAAGGGCACTACGTAAGCAAATCCGGCCTTCAGGAGAAAAATTCAAAAATGGTGACAAAGTTTTCTTCCTACGAGACAATCAGTGGAAAGGACCAGGCTGGGTAATTGGTCAAGATAACGTAGTTGTTTTTGTAAGATATGGAGGTACATATGTGCGTGTACATGAAAGTAGAATAAAAAGAGACATTGATGTTGAAAGAAAACAAAAGATTATTCATAAGCATACAGCAAAGTCAACTCCTGTGCGTAAGCCTCAAGCTGCAACATATAACAACACTGAACCAGATCATGACTTAGTATACTATGAGAGTGACGATGAAGAGCCTCATCAAAATGATACTGAGAATGATGAAAATCAAGAAAATGTTGTAGAATCTGCAGACGAAAATGCTGATCAAGATGATAGTCATGCTGGTAGCTTGAATGGTAGTTTGAATGGTGAAGATGGTCCTGAGTCTGAAGGGAGAGACAGTTTTGATTTGGAAAATCAGGCAGATAATGATATACATGAGGAAAGTATGGAACATAATCCTGAGTCCCAGGAAAATGATTGTATGAAATTAAAGAAGGATCAGATAGTGAATTTTAAAATCCCTGGTGAAAATGACACAAGAGAAGCAATAATTTTAGGCAGGGCAGGAAAGGCTACAACTGTTAAAAAGAGCTGGTATAATATAGAATACAATCAGCCAGAAAATATGAGAGGTGATCAGATATCAATTGATCTAAGAACAGTCAATGATTTGAAAGTTGTTAACCAGTCAGATGACTTGAATGAAGATGTACTTTTAAGTGATATTGATTTTACTGAGGCTAGAGAGGCAGAACTGGATAACTGGAGAAAGCACAATGTTTTTGAAGAAGTTGAAGACAATGGTCAAAACTGTATTTCAACAAGATGGGTTTACACTATGAAAGAATTAGAGAACGAATTTCATAGAAAAGCTAGATTGGTAGCAAAAGGTTTTGAAGAAGACAGTCTAGATGAGATACCAAAGAATTCACCAACATGTGAAAAGCAGTCTCTACGACTAATTTTATCAATTATTGCTAGTAAAAGATGGTCAATTAATTCTGTGGACATTAAAACTGCTTTTCTTCAAGGAGAGAAAATGCAAAGAGAAGTCTACTTGAGACCTCCTAAAGAAGTTAAAGCAACTGGTAAAGTCTGGCGCCTTAACAAATGTGTATATGGTCTTGTTGATGCATCCTTAAAGTGGTATGAAAAAGTTAAAGCAACATTGCTAGATTGTGGAGGAACAGTGTCCAAAATTGATTCAGCAGTTTTTTATTGGTATAATGAAAAAGGTTTGACTGGTGTCCTAGCAGTTCATGTAGATGACTTTCTTTGGGCAGGATCCAGTACCTTTGAGAAAAGTGTTGTGTCCAGAATTAGGGATATGTTTAAGGTAGGGAAAGAATCCTGTGAGTCTTTCAAATATTTAGGTCTTGACCTCAGCCAAGAAAATGAAACTATTGTTCTCAGCCAGCAAGACTATGTCAGAATGTTAAAGACTGTTTTAATAGATAAAGACAGAGTTAAAACATCTCCTCTTTCATCATCAGAACAGACACTATTGAGGTCAAAAATAGGACAATTATTATGGTTAGCAAGACAAACACGTCCAGACATTGCATTTGATGTTGCTGCTATTTCATCAAAAATTAAGTCTAGCACTATTGAAGATCTAAAGAAAGTCAATAAAATAATTAGGAAGGTGCAAAACGATCCCGTTTCACTGCAATTCCAGAATCTTGGACATGATGTGAAATTTATTTTGTTCAGTGATGCATCATTTGGAAATCTTCCAGATGGTGGAAGTCAGGGTGGTTATGTTGTGTTTTTGATGGGCGATGATGGTAAAGTGAACCCAATCACTTGGCAGTCTAAGAAATTAAGAAGAGTTGTACGTAGTACTTTAGCAAGTGAAGCCTTGGCCTTAGCTGATGGTGTGGACTGTGTTATATCTTTAGCAGCTCTGTTGAAGGAATTAATGCATAATGAGAACGATTTGATGCATACTCCAGTAGATTGTTTCGTTGACAACAAAGACCTTTATCATGCAATATACTCTGATAAACCTGTTGGAGAAAAGAGATTGAGGGTGGAGATCAATGTAATAAAGCAATTACTTCAAGGTGGAGAGCTTAAAGAAGTAAAATGGATTCAGACAAATGAACAAATCGCCAATATTCTTACAAAGCATGGTGCTTCTGGACAAGACATTTTACGTTGTTTTGAAAAAGGACTT
This sequence comes from Mytilus galloprovincialis, assembly GCF_965363235.1. NCBI lineage: Eukaryota > Metazoa > Mollusca > Bivalvia > Mytilida > Mytilidae > Mytilus > Mytilus galloprovincialis. The sequence continues at coordinate 66,946,659 of NC_134850.1, read as the reverse complement.
TTGAATTCAAGCCTTTTGTAATTAGTGCAACTGACAATAAAAAAAAAAAGGAGAAGAAAGATCAGATAAATACTTGATACTATGACATTTTAATTGCCTTCATTTTCATTTTTATTTGGACATTAACATTTCTAGTGAAAAGAGAAAAGGATTAGATTGTTAACTACTGTGTTTTCTATTATTTTGTTTATATTATTTTCAGGTACATGTTACTTGGTGGGTTTAGTTTATAGTTTAGTAAAGACATTAGAATAGACAATAGAATTATATTGAAGCCATAAATAGCCAATCAACAGTAATGGCTATATGTGTTATCTCCCTTTTTTATCCAGAGATTAACTTATTCTAATTACTCCGCATGTGGAGCAGGATCTGCTTACCCTTCCGGAGCACCTGAGATCACCCCTAGTTTTTGGTGGGGTTCGTGTTGTTTATTCTTTAGTTTTCTATGTTGTGTCATGTGTACTATTGTTTTTCTGTTTGTCTTTTTCATTTTTAGCCATGGCGTTGTCAGTTTGTTTTAGATTTATGAGTTTGACTGTCCCTTTGGTATCTTTCGTCCCTCTTTTATAAACTTTCTGATGTGTTTTTCATGAAATAGAGGGGTACTTTTATTTACTATGAGTATTATGGAAAAAAGTATGATATTAAATGATAAAACCAAAACATGTTTTTCGTTTTTCATTTAAAAGAAAATATTGAAATATTAAAGCCATTTGCACAAAGGACATTCCACAATAATAATTAACAATCAACCAATCATTTTCAAAACTTGAAATAATTCATTTGGTAAAATTAGAAAAATTAAAAACAACAAAGCGACCAACTCAACAACACTTTTTTTATTCAAAATCTAGAAAATATATTTCTTTGGCCTATATAGCTAACCATAAATTATAAAACTGTCTTCTCCCACAAGAAAAACAGATTTCAAAAACAGTTCAAAGAGTAAAATTACTTAGAAATTTATTTTCTTAACTGTAAAAATGTAAAATTGATCTGAAGATTATTATTACTTACCATGCTTACAAGTTGTTAAATTTCCTTGTAGTCAACCTAAATCTTCTCAGACAAAATATTGCACTTAGAGACTTGTAAAAAGATTTATTTATATAAACCTTCCTATCTATCAATAAAACAAATCAATTGAAAATTCAACTGTTTTTAATAAATACAGCTGTAAATCATTGTACTTTCTATAATGCCCTATTGGTTTTGTACTTAGCCAGTATTATAGTGTTGAGATAAAAATGAATTCCACAATGGTGTGACATATGTGTCTTGTTAAATATTAAGTTGACAGCACAGTATGAGCACAAGAGTTTGCTCATGGTATACTTTATAATTTCAGTACTTTTAGATAAATTATAGAATGGTTTGACACATGCATCAATATTAAGTTGACAACTCAGTAAGAGCACAACAGTTAGCTATAGGTATAATTTCAATACTTATCATAATCATAATGCCTGGCAGGATCTTTGAAATCCATTCTATCCTCTACTATTCAGGCCATTAAATTTTCTCATATGTCACAACCTTTGATAGCTATCTATACATAATGGAGGTTTCTCATTGTTAAAGGTGGATGGATGACAAAACTTGCATCCACTAAATTGGTATGTGGTGGCTAGTTGTGGCATTTTATCACATTATTTTTGTATGAAAGACTAACTTTTATATAGCAAGGTATTGATGTGTATATAAAGGTATTGTTTTAACACATATTATAAACATAAAGGTCTTTTTTCTTCACTCTCCAAATGTTTAAAACTGCTGGTTTTACAGGAAAGGTAACTTTTGTCATTTCTGGTACATGTACTAGATTTCCTATTACTTTTATTTAAGACAATGATGACCAATAACATTAAGCCATATTGTTCGTTATATAACAAACAGATTTTTTAAAGTTATTTCAAAACTCAAATTAGTATTAGTTAATACACACCTAGGCAATTTATCAAAAGTTTTCTTCTATTAGAAAGTTTGAAAGGATAGATAATAAAAAATGTTTCGGCAGATACAATGTTTTACATAATATCAATCAAAATAACCCAAAAGATATACAAAAGACTATTATAAGGTTACAAAGAGTAGTCAGAACAGCTCTTAAATCAATACAACTTAATATTAGTTAAATCATAATCAAAATCAAATAATTTTATTGCCATATAAATCAAAAACATGATCTGTGACAAACATAACATATATACAAAAATAAACAATATACAATATTGAAATACAAAATGTATCAGTTCAAATTATTGTTTGGGTCCCCAGTGATACATATGAAAAACCACTCAAATCACATATATCTAGTTACACTGCTTCACACGGGCGTATGACATTTGCGCCGATTTTGAAAATTTCCATTCTTTCATTTGCGCCGATTTCATTTTTTCATTTGCGCCGATTTTATAATTTCTCCTAATTGGATTTACAGGTAAAAATAAGTTAATACTTTTACATGTACTATAAAACTTGAAGGTTTATTGGTATATCTGATTATAAACGTTGTTCACTTATGTTTAATAGATATAGGAAGATGTGGTATGAATGCAAATGAGACAATTCTCCATCCAAGCTGATTGGAAGACTATTTATGAAAGTAAACCATTTTTAAGTTTATTTTGATTCTAATTGTTCTGGAAATTCGTTGTAACACGATGGACATATTGTAACGACCCGATGAGTCAATTCTTTAATCTTCGACAGCCATACATATCGGAGGGTCAGTGTCCAGAAAAATAACATATCTTACCGATGTACCATTAAATCGTGTAAAGCCAGAGTCACAACGGATTCTGATTGGGAGACTATTGTCAAAACACAGAAAGAACATAACCATGTGGCAGTTGACCGAAAGACCGAGGCTGAAGATGTATCTTCAAAGACTGGGATGAAAAGTTATCTCATTGGCACTAATACCATATCCTCTTATATCTGTTTACCTGTAATTTACCTGTAATTTACCTGTAAAAAAATCGGCGCAAATGAAAAAAAAAATCGGCGCAAATGAAAGAAAAAATCGGCGCAAATGAAATGCAGATCGGCGCAAATGCAAAACGCCGCTTCACACAGATACAATCAGGGTTCAAATAAATCTGATTGATTGATTGATGTTAGCTCTACAGGGACTCTTATAAAAGGCTAAACAGAAGGGATTTAGCACATTTATATATATATGTTATGGCAAAAGGTGTTGTTTATTTAAATCTGAAATAAAGCAACCTTCATAATATTAACATTAGAGTTAATGTTCAATAAGACTTAACAGTTAACTTAGGAGAATCAAAGAGCTGAAAGCTCTGAGGAAAAATGACGCCACTGTCTCTAATATTGGGATAGTTTTTATGCAAGCACATACCGTAATTAGTTTAACAATGCAACATGTCTCGTAAGCATATAATTGATATTCGTATATGTGTGTGTGTGAAGTGAAGGTGCCAACTGGCTGGGTTTTTTTTAAGACAAATGAATAGGTCAAGACTACCTGAATTGTACAAATAAATACTGTAGAAAGGCTTCTATATTTCTCACTGGTACATAGGCTGAATCCGGGTCCGTTCACGCCCATTCACGTTTGCGCCAACTCATGTTCGCCCCCTTTCACTTTCACACCCTACATGTTCGCAACTAATCTTAATTGGTTTTGTGTTTAATAACTCTGTTAGCAAGTGTTTTCTTATAAGTATAATTGTTGTCATTGTCTCAAAATAAAGTGAGACAGCATTTTTTTTTTGTGTTGAATAAATCTTAATCATGTTTTGGATAGCGTATTGTTAAAGATAATAATAATCCTTTCTAAATAAAGTGGTATTTTGTCAACGTTTTATTTAGCGTTGAATAACTCTTAATCATGTTTTGGTTAGTGTATTGCTATACTTTGTTTCATTGACCTCTTTCATAATGAAGTGAGATTCTGACTAATATTTTTTCTGTGTGTTGAATAAATTTTATCATGTTTTGGTTATAATAGTGGATTGCTATATTTTGGTTCCTATATTTTATTGTTTCGTTGTTTCAGATCAAAGGGCTTAAAAACAATTATCTTTTGTGTTTTTCCTTTAAAATCTTCAATGTTTTACTCATACCAAGCTATAAATACATTCAGTATTTACACCAAAGCAATTTAAAACAACAATCATGATTTTCCAATTATTCAACTTGAATTTGAATTAAAATTGGGCGCGAATGAGTAGAGTGCGAACGGACCTTGGGTGTGAACGTGCGAGGTGCGAAAGTGTATTGGGCGCAAACAGACCTGATACCACATAGTCTGAACCCCCTTCTCCCACAATATATGAAGTAAATTAAAAACAAATTGTTCAGAGAACAATTGAAGTCTTTCCACTAGAAAAGATCTATTTTTATATTGAAATATGAAAAATCAGTTTAAAATGTTAGTTCCTATGGCTTTATGACGTCCTATTAACCTATGACCTTGACCTCAATTTCAAGGTCACAAACCATGGACCTTGAATCAAAATATCCTAGGTCTTTAATATGTTTGGTTAATGAGTACTACCACTTGACGCGTAATTTTAAATGTAAGATGGACAAAAACTCCCTTTTATTGTATGCGCAGCCTTTCAACCAAAATATACAAGTAAGGACATGTCGCAACTAATAATTTATGAAAAATTATTTGTCAAAATGTCATACAGTATTTGAAAAGAAGTGAAAATAAGCCAAAATCAAAATTTATAATATGACCTTGACCTTTGACATTGACCTCATTTTCATTTTTAGTACCAATGACCTCATGAAGACCCTAGGTCTCTATCAGTTATGGTTTACCAGTTGAAAATGCATATCGCTTGAATCAAATGAAAAAGGGGGAATAACTCTCATATGGCTATGGTTCAAACGAATATTCTTATCCTAAATATGTAACGAGCAATTTGGTAAAATAAAATCTTTTACGGTTACGAAGGAGAGGTGGCCACAAGAAAAACAGTGTTTGGGGAGATAACTCTTACAACGTAATGTATTTTGTTATAATTACATTTGATATATGTTTCATTATAATACTTTATTCTGATTGGCTAACTGCACATCACATGTTATTCCTCAAGCAATTGCATCACTCAATAAAACTTTTCATTCATGATAACACGTGGTCCCACAATAAAGTGCACAGATGAATTGAATAAAAAAGTTATAAAATTCGTGTTTTCATGATCCTAGCTAAAAAAAGTAATTATAAGTATTGAATGTTTCTTTTTGTAACCTCATAGGGTTGCAAAAGCGTTGACCATGTGCACATTTTTAGAATGAAGCGCTATGCTTACGCGCTTCATACAAAAAGTACTTAGGTCAACGCTTTTACACCTCAATGAATTTACAAAAAAAAAGCATTCAATACTTAAATGCAGTTGTAAATTTTTAAAGCAAAAAGAGTTAATACTAACTTGCACTTTTTTGGATGTTCATGTACATTTTGTATGTATTTATTTTTCTCAACTACATGAATTTTTTGGTGTATTTTTAATGATATATATGAGTAGTCCAAATAATTATTACGTCTGGCAAGGCTTTTTAAATTTTATTCTGGGACACCTTCCTATGACCACAAGGCTATGTTAATTTTTTTCTGGGACGCCTTCTTAGGAAGCCTTCCTACGAACGTCTTAGGAAGGCGTCCCAGAAAAAAATAAAATAGCCTTGTCAGACGTCATTATTATTTGGACTAATACATGAGATATTGGATATTTTTATGCATTATTTAACCAGTTGAGTCTTTTACAGGATTGTTTGTTTAATGCTGTTTAAACATTACTGAAAAAAAACCACCTTAAATTTGCTAATTATTTGGCATGAAAGTTTGATTTATTGAAAGGGACTCATAGTTTTCCATTTAATTTTAATAATTGTCTAATGGTTAAAACAATAGCTTCGTTGTTTACTTTTATACACAACAACATATTCACTTTGGTTTCGTTGTTTACCTAATATTCACTATGTACTTGGTAACAGTTATTAATTAATTGAATAGAAAATATTATAATAAATATTATTGGAAGCCGAATTGACGTCAAATAGGTGCCGATTTGACTAGATGCCAATTTAACCAGGTGCCGACTTGACTTGTACGTTTCAATTCCTCTGCGATCGTTTGCGGTATTTTCTTGAGAAAACCTATTTTCCATCATCAAAGAGAAGAAGAAACTGCTTGAAATGATTCCCGAACGCTTCGTGATTGTTAAAATAAGTTTAATTCACTCAAAAAACAATTTTAAAACTTGCCATGTTTAAACAGGAAGTTTCAAAAGCACGTGTAAAAGAAGAAATTAACCGGTGAGAGTGGAAATCCGTACATAACATATATCACTATAGTACGACTTTTAAAGCAAAACAGTTTCATCCTTTTGTAAAACAGTCTTTAATATACCTATCACATTAATGTTTGAAGGGTCTTAAGCTTATTCAAACCATATAAGTCGGTATGAAACACCAAAACGGAATGATAATAACCGATTACGTTTTGTAGTTTACAAAATTCTGGACTGGTTCCTGTCAAACTACAACACTTTGTTCGACTGTAGTGGAATACAAACAGAAACCAGTTAGTTTGTAAACTGGTTCCTGGCTGATTACTACACAATGCTCATGCATATTAATGATAACACAAGCACATTCCAGTTTGTATTGAAATTAGTAAATACGAAACCAAGCGCGGTAGGCAGAGAAATCAGGTCGGCAGTTATGGAACAATGACTGCGTCATTTTCCAAAAACAAAATTCAATAACTAAGACTTTTGGATAAAAAATTCAAACAATAAACATGTTTACAATATTCATGATATTCATACAATTAGATTCCAATATCCATTTAAAATAAAACAATCCTATGGTCTGACATAAACAGAAATAAATCACACATTGTTTAAATAAAAATATTTCTGCTACTTTCACAAAATCAATATATTCAACTAAAACATGTTTTGATTGTATTACTTGCAATTACAAGGTTGAATTTTAAAAGGATTTGTATGTTATTCTAGTCAGACCTCAATTCAGATTCTAGAATTACCAAGATGATATTTCCTGAATATAAATAATTAAAGTTTTAAATGAAATTGAAAAGATCTAGATATATTTTTCAGATTATTTGTACAGTCTTTAACTGAGTAAAAGCCCACATAATGCAGCTATAAATTTGGACTTTGTTACTTTATACATATCAATTGGATAATACATATCTTTCTCAAAGTAAACTTTAAAATTCTCCATGCAACAAATATATGCACACTGCAAAAAAAAAAAAGTTATTGATAAAAGTTTAAAAGAATATCAATATTTGCACTGGCGTCATTTATTAATCATATTCATTAAAACTTCATCCTATTGAGTTTATGTAAATAATCACCTGTATTGAAGTTCATTTTGATTTTTTTTAACTTCAGTGAAGACAAAATTTATTTTCATGCATATATGTTATAAAGATTTTGTATTTTTTCACATGTTTCATTTATGAGGCCCTCATAATATAGCTAACTGTTTGGTGTGAGCCCTAAGGCTAAATTTTGAAGGCCTTACCTTGACCTATATGGTTTTTCTTTTACAAATTCTGACTTGGATGGAGAGTTGTCTCATTGGTACTCATACCAGATCTTCTTATATATTTTATAAGGCCAGAACTGGCCCTGCAGTTACATGCATCCATACTCTGGTGGAAAGTTGTCTCTTTGAAAACATACTATATTTCCTTATTTTTATATTCATCTATATAATCCACTTATTTTCCACTTTGCTAGTTATATAATCAAGAGTCATCTTATTGAAATTATCTAACCATAAACCTGTCTAGACCGAAAATTTCATCTTTCCATCAAATAATAATTATTTTGATATTTACAATTCTTCATAGGCTCATATATATATTACCATAAACATACTGGAAAAAATTGGTACCCTTTGTTTTATCATGTTTATCAGTAGGTTGTTTTTTTTCTCTGCACAAATAAATGTGCAAAATTATGACGATTCAAGTCAGTTTCAACTGATTTTTTACATTCTTGTATGGAATTGTTCCCACTTTGTTATGTCTGCCTATTATAGCTATACATAATTGGGTTTTGCTTTTTGATGAAGGCCATACATTGTAAGTTGAACAATACAAATTTTCTGAAGCCCTTGATTTGGATAGTTGTCTCATTGGCAGTCATACCACATCTGATTATTGTATATAAAGTTTCAAATGAATAAAAAGATGTGAGGCATATAAATCAAATCGACAGCAACCCAGGCCAATGGTTAAAATCAATAGTTTAAGTTGTTATTCTCCAGGATAAATACAATATATATGAATGATATGATTACATATGTCATGTGTATGGTCAAATTCTTATCCATCAAATTTGACCCTAACTATATATCTTATTCTATTCAAGCATACATGTACATGCTTAACAACTAAATATCATCATATGTACTGTGGATTCATTATTTTTCATTGGATACCAATTGTCATGGATTTTGTTGGTACAGTTGAACCATGAATTTAAATGTTTAACGAATTACAAATTTTCTATTAGGTATATATATATGTAATCAGACTTGGGGTAATTGTAATTGTAATCGTTAATCAGCTGTAATTGATTACAATTTTTCAAGTAATCATCGTAATCATTAATCAGCCAAAAATCTGATTACATGTAATTTAATTTAATCAATTACTTTTCAAAATGCCCTGTAATCCTGATTACTTTATGATTACATTCTGATTACAATGGAAAAAATCTTGAACTGTGTTATGGTCAATAAATGATCCTTTTTGTTATTCTTATTTAATGAATATTTAACAAGTTAAGATAGTTTGGTTTACTTTATAAAGCATGTTAATTGATTTGTATACTTCAGTGAAATATAAACTGTTACAGTATTGAAAAGTCATCATTAGCCTAAGAAGAGACATATATAATTCAATTTTATGTCTCTTGCCATAGTAAAAGATATTGCTCATATATTCACGATTTTAAGATGTAAATATATATATTTGGTAAAAACCTGTTTTATTTAAGTTATATTATACTTTTCTTTAACCCTGCATTATAATCTTTTGTTAATATTGTGATTTTTGTTAACTCTGAATTGACAGGTAGGAAACCAATTAAGGTTTGTTTTTATTGCAATTTCCAATTGAGTATAGCTGTAGGACAATATATATATATGATAAAAGATTAATCAGACATGTGAAAATGTATCTAATTAGCACAAACTAAATTAAAAGTTGGCCAAATATCTTGTTTAAAATAAGTAAATTTTTGGTATGTACTTGGACTGGACATGTAAAATGCATTGATTTATAATACATGTATTTTGTTTACAATCTGTTTGAACAATTCTATTAAAATTTTACATAGTTTTTATCTGGTAACTATATTTCATCCATATTTTAACTTCCACAAACTGCACCTTGAAATACATATATAGTTTGGAAGAGGTCAGAAGACAAACAGCAAACTTTTTATAAAGCCATATTCAATTGAAGTCAAAATAATTCAGAGATCAATGATGATTAAGTGTAATGGGTGACACAATGTTCATGTATGTATGTAGTGAACTTTTGTGGTTTATTAAATAGATGAAGTTTGAAGTTATCATTTTAAAATATATAAAACAAAATCCTTTCTAAAAAGCGCTATAGTTATATTTAACGTTAATAGACCACTTTCGAGTTCATCCGTCACCGGAAAAAACTTGTCAATTATACACGCTTTTATCACCGTCATTTGTGCGTTTTGGGGCGTCGTCACTTCCCTTCCAATGTTGAGCGAGTGGTTGGAAAACTATAATTCTATATTATACGAATTTTTTCGGCAAATTGAATTCTCAAAATTGACAATCAACACTGCTGTCATTAGGGAATTGTCAGTAAGTACCTACAGAGCAACCATTATTTCTAGTTTATCCTGCACAAAGACGATCACTAAGACGCTTGATGAACGTAAATAGTGCAGGGATACAGGCGACCCCCTCTATCTGGTAAATGACGTCATAAAGGCGTGCATAATTGACGAGTTTTTGCCAGTGACGGATGAACTCGAAAGTGGTCTATTCATTCACATCATTTAAAATGTTTTTGTTTTTTTAGTTCATTGTAATCAGATGTAATCATGATTACTTTTCCAATGTAATCATTAATTTAATTAGAGACTTTCAGAAATGATGTAATCATTAATTTAATTTAATCGTACAAATGACAAAGTAATTGTAATTTAATCAATTACATTGAAAGTAATTGGACCCATCTCTGTATGTAATGTACAGACTTTGGCAAAACCACAAAATTAAATTAATGTCCATGAAAATACAAGTTTTCATCAATCCACGAAAATTGGTACCCACGAAAATAATTGAATCCACATGTACAGTATATAAGAAAATCAAAAGTCAAGATGGACAATCTACAATTCATGGAATTGTAAAAAAAATAAACATTGCTGCAATTGGTGCCATTTAATTAACCACTGACATGACCTTGGAAGACTGTAGATGGGCATGTGGTCCAAATAATTAAAGACAGATATATATATATCAGTGGTCTCGCTAGCCCAAAATAGAAGGGCGCCGCGCCCTGGGTGCCCTCAGCCGCGCCCTGGGTGCCTTCATCCGCGCCCTGCTGCCCTGACGTCTTTTTCCAAAATTATCTTGTGCCGTTTTGGTAAAATTTTAATTCATCGATTTCTGATTTCCAAGTTAATTACATACATGACACCTGTGTGATTGCCCCCAGGTTAATCATGTCATTACAATCAATTACAATGATAAAGACTTCAAAGGTGTTAATAACTAGGTTATTTAATTAGGACAATGTATCTTTTTGTCATACTTTTGATGAATGTGTCAGCGAGTGTGTTTAGCTTGGGTCGGCATTTTCGATCTCCAAGTCACAATGGAAGAGCGTATATAAATGAAGACTTTCATGACTTTAGAATTGAATTTAAGTCATCAAAATAAAACTATGCCTTTACAGAAATGCCTTCCATCTCAACTTGTTAGCAACAAGCACAGTTTTTAATTAACCCAAACGTGGTGGAAATTGATTTTGGAGTTACTTCCCCTGTTTTAGCTTATTACAAATTTGTGCTCTAAAATTATTATCTAGTATCAAAAAAAGGAATAAATCACCAATTGAATATATTATAACATAATAATGTTACCTTAAAGATATTAACTGTCTTTGAACATATTAAAAAATATATATTGCAATTTCTACTTGATAATTATACTTTTAGCAATCCATGTTCTAAACATTGTTAAGTTAGTAATGCTCTCAGTCTCGAAAAAAAATCCACATATTCTTTAATAATGGGTAGAGTGAAGTTAAACTGTAAAAACCTAATATGTTGATGAAGATGTACTATATCATTCATAACTACACAAACAATGAAATAAAGACTATAGTTGAAAAGCATCTTTATTTAAAAATAAAAACATATACAGTAAAAAAAAAGAAAGAGATTCGTTAACTCGTGATACACACAGAAACGTAGACAAAAAAAATGAGCAGTGCCTTTTCTTATCATAAAAAGTGCCCTGCCCTCCACTGGCACCCTGCCCCTTTTGATTTCTAGCTAGAGCACTGTATATATATATAAATAGTATGTGCAATAGTATAATGAGGATTTTACCATTGCATTTCATCATGTTTACAAAAGAAATGAACACATCCTAGATCTTTAACCAATTTGATGAACATCATCTCTGAATTAACAGACCTGTAACCTGTACAAGAATCATTATTATATTGTTGGACCAAATCGGTCTTTGTCTTTGCTTTACCAGTTTTCCTTTTATATTTGACATTATATTCATGTGAAGCAAATGCTCCCTCTAGGTCAAAGTATACATGTACATGTATAAAAAAAAATATAGGTCACATGCAGATGGATATAAATGAGGTTAACAATAATGATCAGCAAAGTTAATGGATTTTTTTGACAATATATAGAACCAAATAGACTAAGCTAATAACACATGATTATGCCATTATGATTTATTAGTATGCTTTAATGTATGAATCACGTAAAATTCACTTTTCATTACGAAATTCAAATTATACTGTCGATTATACATGTTATATATTGCAAATGCAGGCTCTTTAAAACTATTAAGGGTAATTCTCTATATATCTATTATAAGGTTTCCTCTAGAAAAGTGGCTCTGATATTAAAATATTTTCCCATTCAAAACATCAATAGCATGCACTTATGAAGCATATGACTTATTGTTTTCCATAAATCATCTAATACGCCAATAATTATCATGATTTACACTCACGTTTATCTACATAAACACATCATCAATTCAATGATTGAACAAAATTATATTTAATAATGTGATAATGAAAGTTTATATCCTACCTTGTTTTCTTAATGAAGTGAAAATAATGGTATAAAACAGTTATTTATTATAGATACTCCAACAGTGAATGTATTGTACAGACAGTATTTAATGTCCAGTAACTCAGGCTGTGCAGTCAATTGTCCAAAGAATGTAAATGTAGGATGAGACAGGCTAATGGATTTGCCAACTAGCATGACTAGCTTATATCTTCAGTATCAATCCACCACTCTTTAAACATCGGACAAATAACACAGGCAGCAAACAATGTTTGTTATTGAGAACAAATGTATTAGAAAAACAAAACATCTAATGGATCCTGTTTATCTCATACTGAGTATCTTCAAATAAAATTAACAAAACAAAATTCTACCCTCCTCTTATCTAGTAGAAATATATTCCTCAGTCAATGTAAATAGATTCCTTGATGACCTACCACAACAGCAAAAGCCAAAAAGTAAGATAAATACCAAATTAAATACCACTTTTCCATGAAAACCTATTAGGTCAATCACTGCCAACACATTCAAACCATTATCATTTTAAACTGTTCATATATAAAGGACAAATGTAGGACTTTTAAAAAGAAATCATGAAATCTAGCTATTGTCCATAACAAAAAAAACATAAATCACACACAAATACAGTTTCTCTCCTGTGTGTCATTTCAACCCCATAGTGACCCCCCTTTTACAACATGTGCAATAATTTCAATTTCCTGGAAAACCTGTTAAAACTCAATTACAAAAATGTACAGACATGTATAAATTCACTATATAACTGATAAACTGTCACATGCAGAAGACAAAATATCTAAGTAAATCTTACAGTTTGATGTATCCACTGTCTTCAACAAGAATAATACACAATATAGTCCCTGCCTATCCTGCTCCGTAATCTGGATTCCAATAAATACTTGTCACCAATCGTGGAATATAACTGTGTCATTCTACCACTTGATCACATCTTCTAAGATTTACATCTGACCTGTACACACAAAAATCAATACATCATCCACAAATATATATATAGATACTTATGTTTCACTCATTAAATATATCAAATCTTCAGATTTCATTAGAATTTCCTGTAATATCAAATTCTTATAATTACCACCTGAAATTATTAGTCAGAAGTTGAGCTGTAATCAAGTTTTAACATATAACAGTAAATCAGTTCTTTCTGGTTCTTAATTAAGGCTATCATTCAACATCAAAAGATTTAAGATTCAAGTCTAAAATAGGTCATAAAAATTAATTTCTGTTCAAGTCTATGTACATGTATCTATGCTTGTTGTTTTGTTATCATTATATTAAAGGACATGTGGGGTACATGTATATACATTTATAGCAGAGTGACAGCAACCCAAGCAAAATAAAAGGAGAGTATTTTGTATTTAAGTGTCAGACACAGATTGCAGTGTTTTCCCCAGGATTTTTTGATAGCGCTGTGGTAAGCGCGTAATTTTCGACAATTCTCAGTAACTTTAAAGCGGCGCTCGTTTTGTTTGTAATTGATTTGATGTGTTTTTATTATATTATGCTATTGATGTTTTCTCTTGTAATGATGTCCTCATCATGCTCATGATAGTTACAATAATTAATGTACCCCTTTGTTTGTTAAAGTTTTTGTCTGGATACACATGATACAGAAGAAGAGTCTTTTTTTTCCTCCATTGTAAATTCATATATTAAATCCTCATACTGTCAGTGTATAAAACTGAAGGAGAAGTCTTTTTCCATGATGGGTCTACACCCGACTACCTACATTTGTATGTGAAGATTTCTTAGCACTAACAGGTAATGTTGCAGAACATGTAGGACCAACAATAAAGTCATTGTCAGCTTCTGTTTGGTTTTGTAACCCACTGTAGCAGTGTACAGTTTACCTTACGACGTTTGTTTTCAAATGGTAGAATTTCTGACTAAACAATTATAAGTTTGAATAGGTGATAATTAATACTTCAAAGACTTGCTCATTTTCGGGGTTCGTATGGATAGTAAACCCGGCAAATAATTTGTAACAAACTCCGGTGTTTGATCACAGGCACTTGTTTCTATCCATTTTTATTAGACTGGTCCCCCGGAGTTACTTTAATACAACGGAAATAATTCATTCAAAAATCGTAAACCAGTCAATCACGTGATCCGAAGAGTAAAATAAGCGGGAAATTTGAAAAAATGCGAAAAAAAATATAGCAACGCGGTTGAGTGGGATAGCACTAGTACTGCGGTAAGTGCAATAGGACAGCGGGAAATTGAAATAGCGCTGAAAATCGCGGCACTAAAACCGCCTGGGGAGAACACTGGATTGTAATGTATAGATGTTTCAGATACAGTTGGGGTATCTAATATAAAGTGCTTATACATGTAGATGCTTCTCTCCATATTACATTTACTTTTGTACTTTTAAATAGATTTTTACCATTTGCTCCTAAAAGGGTGACACATACATTTTAGTACAGGAGTAGAAATAGAGATACATGTACATTGTTTTGTCTTTCTGCTAAAAATATAAGTTTTGTGGATTTCAAAATAAAGACATGCATATGTTTTTAATACTAAGATACATTAATGTGCATGTGAAAGTTTATTATAAATCTTTATCTATTTTTTTAGTGTTTTTAAATGTTTTGGATTCAAATTGTATAAATTACTTAAATACATGTAGGATTATTGATCTAAGCCAATGGCAATTTTTCATCACTTTCTTGGCTACAGTGTATTTCCTTCAACTCTCTAGGCTATTACAAATTTAAAAGACAATGTACCTACAATGTACTTTACACATGTACATATGTACATGTATATCCATGCCAATAATTCCAACAATAATGCGTAGGTGGTCAATGTCTCATACTAAACAAATGCTAAACAAATGGGGAATGTGTCCACTGACCACAAATGATGCCCTGTTTGCATGGAACGTTATAAAAGGATCATGAGGATATAAGTCAAGAACAAATATTCCATGAATTTTCCCAATTTGTAAAGGGGCACAACCTTACATGTATATATATAATTAGAACTGTAAAAGTGACCCCACCAAAATTCAAACTTGATAGGTGTTTTATGGTTATAAGCATTGTGTAAAAGTTTCATAACATTTGGTTGAGGATCTGAAAACCGGATCCAGACTCCTATGGAATGCTTGATAAATCCATGACTAGTATAGAAATGAAATGAAAATTAAAATTTTCAGAAAACAAGTTTTTTCTAATAAGTCTTTGAATTTGGCTGACTTTGATGTAAATTTGTACACTAATGCTTTAAGAGTACACAATTTAGCATGTTCACGACATGGCACTTTTGAAAATGGAGGTTAAAGTGCCCAACCAGACTATTTTAGCAGCTTTTTTTACTCTAAAAGCAGTCAGACAATTTATTGCTTTTCTTATGATGGACTGTTGATTGGCTAAATGTACATTTTGTTGTAGTAAGTCTTTATCTTTTAATTTACATCACGCTTGTACTGATTACACATTGTACTTCTAGAGTAGACTTGTTTGTGTACAAATAACCAGTCAGGGGTGCTAATTAAACAAGTGATTTGAATCATTTCATTATCACCTATTTCAGTGATTTGAAAAATTCAGTTATCACCTATTTAAGTGATTTTGGTGTTTCCTTTGATCTTCAAATGCTAATTTCATTGATTTTCCATATTTTCACAAACTTTTCTATAATTTTCCTACATAGATCAATTATCCCTTTTGGTGTGGATATTAACTTCACCAGTGGGCTTGGGCAGTAAGACTTTAACAGGTTGGGCTCAAGTCATGAAACATGGGGTGGTCCCAGGTTTGTGGGATAAACACGTTTTTCTGGGGTCGAAAAAACCCACAAAACTGGGGTAAAAAACTTCGTTCATAGTTTTCACATAAACTGTGAAAAACCGCACCATGTCAGCTGTTGCGGTAATCTTTATCCAACATGAACTTTTGTTTACGTTAAGTTGTTTGCCATGGCAATATTTATTCTTTTGTGCAAGTCTCAGGACAAATGGGCTTCATAACCGGAAGTGTCAAAATCAAGTCATTTATCAATAATACCATATCATTTCTTTACTTTCTAGACAAATTGTCTTTCTCACTAACTTTGCCGACTAACATTACTCCATCTTGAACAACAATGCATGAGCAGTATGAAACAAAGCTTTCTATTGGTTGATTTATCTTTTGACTTTTGTTAAATTCTATGGAGGGCATAATTAACAAAACAATACCAAAAACTGTTTTTCATTTTGTATCGGAGATGCTGAAATTATCTCCCTTTGCAAGAATAAAGAATGACTCAAAATGAACTATATTACTGTGTAAGAACAGAATAATTAAGTGAAGATGTAAATGAAACTATCTTATGATGATTTAAAATACAGTTTCCAACTTACTATATATTTTATAGAATACTTTGCTATTCTTATGGAAGAATTATACCTTTTAAATGAACTTGTTAAAATAGAGTTATAATAGTAACGTAAATAAAAGTTCATGTTGGATAAAGTTTACCGCAACAGCTGACATGAGGGGGGATAGGAGGGGTCCTGATCCCGAAATCCCGGACTTAAAAAAACGAAATCCCGAGGTCCCGAATTTAAATAAAGGAAATCCTGACGTCCCGAAATCAGAAAAAAGGGATTCCCGGATCCCGAAAGGGTCAATCCCGAAATCCCGAGCTTAAAAAAACCCGATCCCGGAGTCCTGATAAAGGTCCTATCCCCTCTTGACATGGTGCGGTTTTTCACAGTTTATGTGAAAACTATGAACGGTTTTTCACAGTTTATGTGAAAACTATGAACGTTGTTTTTTACCCCAGTTTTGTGGGGTTTTTGACCCCAGAAAAACGTGTTCATCCCACAAACCTGGCACCACCCCATGTTTCATGACTTGAGCCCAACCTGTTTAAATGTATGTAAATGGTACACTTAAAGTGTGGCCTCTGCGCAAATAAGGCCCATAGAGTGAAGCCAATTGTAATACCCTTTCAGAAATTACCTAGCCTTTTGCAAGAGCCCAGGAAACAATAGTCAATAAAAATATTATGTGGATATGTCAATTTTTAAGAGATTTTTGCATAAAATTTATTTTTAACGTTATAAATGCAAATATTGTTTAATTTTCTTGTACCAGACATTTCAAAAGGGCTTCAGAAATTTGATTTGTCATGCCTTTCATGCACAACGTAACTGAAAGAAGAAGAAACATTAAAAATGTAATTTTTACCTGCTAGCGGTTTATTGACAATTTAGAGTTCACTGCGCATGTAAAGACGGAAGTGATCTTAACTTCCTGTAAACAAAAAAGGTTTCCAAAGGGTATATAGTTCAAAAAGTTATTTATGCGGGAAATTCAAGTTTTACTTTTACATAATATTAGGCAATTTACAGTCAAATTAATTTTCTTGGTACATCGTCACATGAAAAATATAAGCAAATCCAAAGAAACTATAAAAAAAAAAATAGAGAGCAAAGGTGCAAAAGTATAAAAAAAAATAAATAGAAAAAATAGAAAAAACAGAACTAGGTAATACAATATTGATTAAAGAAATAAACATAAGTCATTTCAAAATCAGAATATTTTTTTCATCAATTCGGAAAACAGAATATCTTTTTTTTTTTTTTTTAAAGCATACCCCCCTTTTTGGAGTTAAAAATGGTTGTTCCCTCAAATGCCTCAAATCATATTTTGTGAGAATTTGAGAATTTTACATAATTTACAACCGTTATCTCAGTCGTTCTGGACGCCTCCACTGATTTGGGACACATCTTCTTCAAGTCGTGTGCTTGACAGTCTCACGAAGAATGAGGTCTTATTTTAAAATTGAGAATGTGTTAAAAATACATTGTATGTTGTACATATATCATGGTTTATGTGGCACAAAATAGTGTTAATATAAATGGCCCATATTTTGATATTGGCTGGGTGTCAAGTGCATTTCAGTTATTCTTCAGTTTATTGAATAATTCACTATATTGACACTTTAAAACGGTTTTCATAACGCTTATAAGCTTTTAAATCGTTTAGTTTTGCTTTTACTAGAAATTCCTCATGATTTTAACTTGCTGAGTGTATGATGATTCCAAATCATCAACCAAATTGTACAGGAATACCAGTTGCTATTTTTTTGTCTTTTGAACATTTTTTACAAGTCATATTTTTGTGAGAAATTTACATAATATACAACCGTAAAACATTCTTTTGAACTGGCCCATATTTTGATATTGGCTGGGTGTCAAGTGCATTTCAGTTATTCTTCAGTTTATTGAATAATTCACTATATTGACACTTTAAAACGGTTTTCATAACGCTTAGGCTTTTAAATCGTTTAGTTTTGCTTTTACTAGAAATTCCTCATGATTAACTTGCTGAGTGTATGATGATTCCAAATCATCAACCAAATTGTACAGGAATACCAGTTGCTATTTTTTTGTCTTTTGAACATTTTTTACAAGTCATATTTTTGTGAGAAATTTACATAATTTACAACCGTAAAACATTCTTTTGAACTGCATGTTATGTTAATGCAAGTAGAATTTTTGTGACTGACACGACCCTAATTCTAGTGATTTGAAATCGTAGTCTCGTTGTAATAAATCTCGCCCCTACTGTCCCATGAACCTTTTCCAGGTGATTAATAATGCTACAGGTACATACATATCATATATACAATTGCTCTATGTTAAAAATTCCTCCAAAACAAGGCCGTAGGGCAGGTCTGTTTAAATTGAGGCAATTCGCCTTTTTTTTTAGGGTGGTTCGGGTGCCTGACATGTGCGGGAGAAGCTTTTTCCAGCATTACCATCTATAATAAAAAATAAAAAAATATAACAGAAATGCGGTTTTTTTTATTAACTAGCCTAGTAAGTAACAAATCAAGTTTCAATATTAAAGTTAATCTCTGTTGGTCAACTAAAACTTTCCTTTTCTCCTGTGACCTGTACTGCTTCAACACACGTTCTTGACTTATGTATATATATATAAAATATATGTATGTCCAACATCAAGTTATAAGCTTCTATAAGACGAGCATCAATAAGAATATATTTATTATACATAATCATTAACCATAAGAATAGGTACAGAGAAAAATAGACCAACATTGTTACTTAACCGGATTTTTGACGTTCTAATGTCACAAGTGATCACAAGTTATCTGTAAACATTCCGCTGGAAGACCTATCTGAACACATTATTCTGATGGAAGACCTTTACTTGGACACATTATTCTATCATTTTTTAAGTCATTGGTTTGACCTACCGCGGTTCGAACCCACGACCTACCGCACTAGAATCAATGGAACACGCTTGCATACAACCAGACAATGCTGATCATAAACAGAAAAAGAAACACGAAAAAAATTATTTTCAAACAATACCAAAAATATATCATTCCTACTTTTACTAAAGATAAATAAAAATCAAGAATTGCCTTATACATTTTTAAGACTTCCATAGAAAAGGCGCTTCATGATTTTGTTTAAATTAATTATGAATAATTATTATATTTTTGGCCAATGAATTATTTTACTGTAAAGATTAATAACTATAATCGATTTAAAAATAAACCAAGGAAAGTATTAAGCCAGCATATTTATAGGGGTGTTTGTATACTCATGAGTTACCTGTTTCATATTTTTCTCTTTAAAATACCCATCTTCAACCAGTTTTGTAACGACATTAAGATTTGTTTCAATTTTTTTTATTTTGATTTGTATTCGGAACACTTATTTTTTTACCGTCATCGATTCGCTATGGTAAAAGCTGCAATCGCTGCTGCAGATTGAACATATTGGATGTAGTAGTGTGCTGGTAGATAATTTGAAACGCAAAACTTGCATATTAATAATGTAAAATCTATAATTAAAAAAAAATGACACTTTAAAAGTTTGGTCGTCGTTTCAAAAGTGAGGCATTTGCCTCATTTGCCTCCATTACGCTACGGCCCTGCAAAACCATTACGCCATCTAATTTTTTACAATCCTTAAAATGGAAACTTTGGTAGTGGTGACGCGCTGTAAATTTATGTCTTTGTTGAGTGTCTACTTCTTTGCCGAATTAGAAAAGATGAACATATCATATGAACACTCATTCATTGCAATAAACAATGTTGACCTCTAGATGTATTTCTATGGTTTTCTAGTGTTACTGTGTTGTTGTTCGTTGATGTTTACCCCGTTCCCCGTATCATTTCCCTTCTAGTGTTACTGTGTTGTTGTTCGTTGATGTTTACCCCGTATCATTTCCTTTCTAGTGTTACTGCATGTGTTGTTGTTCGTTGATGTTTACCCCGTATCATTTCCTTTCTAGTGTTACTGTGTTGTTGTTCGTTGATGTTTACCCCGTATCATTTCCTTTCTAGTGTTACTGTGTTGTTGTTCGTTGATGTTTACCCCGTATCATTTCCTTTCTAGTGTTAGGGAGCTACCATTTGATTTTTATGGGGGGGGGGGGGGCTAGGATGAAATTTGAAAAAAATAGGCAGGACAGGAGTTTTGAGTAAAAAAAAAGTCGGGACGACAATTTAGGTTAAAAAAAAAGTCAGGATAAACTAAAATAAAAGGCAGGACCGATTAGAGTGAAAAATAAAAAGGCAGGACAGAGATTACAGCTAAAAAAAAATGTAGGACAAAATTTTTCATCCTAGCCCCCCCCCCCCCATAAAAATCAAATGGTAGCTCCCTTACTGTGTTGTTGTTCGTTGATGTTTACCCCGTATCATTTCCTTTCTAGTGTTACTGTGTTGTTGTTCGTTGATGTTTACCCCGTATCATTTCCTTGTGATGTATTATCATATTATCGACCATGTTATTAAACAAGAGGCTCTCAAGAGCCTGAATCGCTCACCTTAAATTGTTTTGCTTAAATCTTCCATGAATGATTATTTTGGGTTTTCAATTTATATAAATGGTTCTTCGATTCTGTCATATCATCTTCAAAAGCAAAAAAAAACAAGAGTGGACACACTGAAATGTCTCGTTTGTCTCGTGTTCATAATATAATTTATGATGAAAGTATAAAAAAAACATTGTATACCCCAAGCATTACATTATTGCTGTTTAGAGTTTATCTACATCTATAATAATATTCAAGATAATAACCAAAAAACAGCAAAATTTCCTTAAAATTAACAATTCAGGGGCGACAACCCAACAACGGGTTGTCCGATTCATCTGAAAATTTCAGGGCAGATAGATCTTGACATGATAAACAATTTTATCGCATGTCAGATTTGCTTTCAATGCTTTGTTTTTTGAGGTTTAAGCTAAAAACTGCATTTTACCCCTATGTTCTATTTTTAGCCATGGCGGCCATCTTGGTTGGTTAGCCGGGTCACCGGACACAATTTTTAAACTAAATACCCTAAAAATGATTTTGGCCATGTTAGGTTAAATTTGGCCCAGTAGTTTCAGAGGAGAAGATTTTTGTAAAAGATAACTAAGATTTACGGAAAATGATTAAAAATTGACTATAAAGGGCCATAACTCCTAAAGGGGTCAACTGACCATTTCGGTCATGTTGACTTATTTGTAAATCTTATTTTGCTGAACATTTTTGCTGTTTACAGTTTATCTCTATCTATAATAATATTCATGATAATAACCAAAAACAGAAAAATTTCCTTAAAATAACCAATTCAGAGGCAGCAACCTAACAATCGGTTGTCTGATTCATCTGAAAATTTCAGGGTAGATAGATCTTGACCTGATAAACCATTTGACCTCAGTCAGATTTGCTCTAAATGCTTTGATTTTTGAGTTATAAGCCAAAAACTGATTTTACCCCTATGTTCTATTTTTAGCCATGGCGGCCATGTTTTTTGATGAAATTGGAATTAAAACACAAACTTTATTCTAGATACCATAGGAATCAATCAGATGAAGTTTGGTTTGAATTGGTGCAGTAGTTTCAGAGGAGAAGATCTTTGAAATAGTTTACGACGACGACGACGGACGGACGGACGATGACGACGGACGACGACGACGGACGCCAAGTGATGGCAAAAGCTCACATTTCCTTTTGGAAAGGTGAGCTAAAAAAAGTCACATCGCGATCCAAACAATATGGTCCAGGACAACTAAACCTTTCAGAAGGGAGGATATACGTACAAAATTATATCGAATCAACTACAGTGTATAATAATGTAAAAGCATGCGAAGGAGTATCAACTGTATATCAATTTAGGGTAAAGTGACAGATGTATTATCGTCTACAAAAAGTTCAAGCAGCCATAGACAAGAAAAATCACAAAAATACTGAACTCCGATGAAAATTCAAAACGGAAAGTCCGTAATCAAATAACAAAACCAAATGACAAAACACATCAAACGATTAGACAACAATTATTATATTCCTGATTGTGTACCGGCACTTTCAATTGTAGAAAATGGTGGACTGAACCTGCTTTTATAGCGCCATACCTCTCACTTGTATGACAGTAGCATAACATTCCATTATATTACCAACATCATAATAGCTCATCTTCAATCCAACATGCAGAACCGAAAAGGATCTATCAAAGACTTCTAGCGTATAGAGTTTCATCCTTTTTAAAAGTTCATTACATGTATTAATTGAATTTATGAATTCCGGTCTTTAATATAATTAGACAAAAGTCATGAAAGATTTGAGGTGAACAACAAAACACATAAATGTGTAAACATAGAAAATAAAACACATTTTAATTCAAGAAATAGTATTGTAAAGAACGTTTGAACTTTCACCGAATTCATTTAGGTAAGTGATAAGATAAGAAAATACGGTAAAAACTAGAGCGACAAAGATGTCTGTGTATGCAATTTTGGCATTTTGTTGCATGCCATTGGTGTACACTGAAGACACTACACTACAACATGATGTTGACACCTTGCGTGCTATGGTACAAGTATTGACTACCGAAAATAAATTATACAAAACCGAAATGGAACTGATGACGGAGAAAATGAGACAGCTGGAATCCAAATTCGATAGAGAACTTTCTGGACAAAAACACAAAGGTGAATTAAATAGTATTATAATTATTTGGCCTTTTACATATTTGTTTATTCGAGCGTCACTGATGATTCTTTTCTAGACGAATTGCGCGTCTGGCGCAAATATAAAATTTCAATCCTGGTATCTATAATGAGTTTATTTATAATTAATTTGTTAATTTATGCAAATGAATACACTGAATTAAAACGTCAATGACGACTTATCTGGTATAAACCGTCACATCTATAGTGAAAATATGACATAGCAAGAAATGTTCAAAACTTTTAGATCTTCAATCGTTAAATACGCCAAGTACATGTGCTGTACATTTATCATGCAGTACTATGATTTGTGTGCAAAATATTCTGTAGTGGATCAGTAATTAAGTATTCGCACTTTCATGGAAGTTTCCTACTTGAAGTATAGTACTAATGAACTACTGTATATATAATAATACATTAATAAATGTGAATTTCGTCTAAAGGTCGGGGTAGCATATGTATCATACATTTTATGTTTTCATTACTTATAGATAAAAGACTTCTGATAACAGACCAACCACCAGTATCTGCATCCCACCATGTTGCATTTTATACCCAGTTGACAAAAACTTTACATCTAGCGACTCAGCAGATGGTTGTATTTGACCACATAGAACTTAATCATGGTAATGCGTACAGTTCTCTAGATGGAGAATTTGTGTGCACCGTGCAAGGAACGTATGTCTTGTCTTGGACAATCACCTGCTCAGACAATACAGCTATCGAGACGGAGTTGGTTGTAAATGGCATCGTAAAAGGACACATTTTCACAGACGCTGGAAACCATGCAGACTATGAAACCAATTCGGCAACGGCTGTACTAGATCTTAAAGTTGGCGATCGTATATGGATCAGAGTTGGAAGAGTATTTAGTGGACAGATAGTTGGATCAAATTACGGATCTTCAACGTTTTCCGGATTTCTTGTCAACTAACAGGCTGTGTGAATTAAAGTTGAAATGTGAGACTATTTTGATCGATCGACAATGTTCTATTACTGTTTTATAACTGATAAATAGCAATTAACAAAAATACTTAACTCTGAGGAAACTTTTAAAGAACAGAAAGTCCAACAAAGGCTCAAATAATCTAGCTCCTATACAAAGTTTGCTTAAAATTAAGAAACAAACAAGTCATCAAGAAAAGAACCACCATTTGTTTCTTTTGAAATGCTTGTATATTACTGTTTCCTTATTTAGATTTAAAATTAAATTTTCGTCTGTAGTCTATCCGTTTAGACCAGAAATACATGACATATACAATTATTTGTTATTTAATGATTCCCACTTTGAATACACTGCTCATCGTGTATTATTTAACCTGACTTCTCACGTCAAGAACACTATAGGCGAGTGATTTATTTCAAAAAGACGCTTAGTTAACGACTTTAATGCACCCACCTAACACACGGCTGTATTATATATCATTCGAAAGCTGTTAATCTGTACTTTCTGTTTTGCCCGGTCGTAAAAAAATCGTACGGTGCAATTTTTGTTAAATCAAGGTCAAAGGTCATGAAAAAACATTCCAATTTTTGCGATTACTAAATAAAACGCCATTTTCTAATTCTTGTACCATAAAATTTTCCAAAAGATCATATGAACTTTATGGAACATGACACATAATTTCCAAATCAAACAAAAAATAAGAGATTCCATGCGCAAAATTTTCCGAAAATTGAAATTTATCACAAATCCTAAAAAAAATAAAAATTATTCAAAAAGCAAAATATATCTTGGGGAATCGATATTTGTATGCTAAAAAAATGAATAAATGTATATGTTTTAGGTCAAGGAATATTTGTTTTGTAATTTTAAGATGCAATTATTAATTATTGTTCATGGAACAGCCTTCTATTGAAGTGTTTGCAGTTGCCCAAAAATCTGCCATCTGCAAATAGCGATCATTTTGTTAATCTATGTTAAAATAGCACATCGCTAATTGTGAATATCAGGGAGGAGAATGATTTTCTATAATAAAAGAAGGGGTATTTAAAGTAAGAAAAGAATATATGCAGGGTAATTGAGGTTTAAATATGTTTTTTACGAAGTCAAACTTTTTTACTTTTTGTAATCATGTTTAAATGCAAACATTACTTTGCGACTAAATGTAGGCAACATTGAAATAAGTAACCTTGTTTAGAAACACTTGGTTGTATTAAGCGGGATGTAAACGAACTAAATAAAATGCGGCTGCTTCTTATTTAGTTTAAAATCGTGTTATAGTAAGTCATATTTAATGTGTTTAGAAGTTTAATCGCTTTAATTATTTGAATAAAAGATGCTTTGAGTATTTTCTACATAAGCTTTAAAAATACAAATGCATGTCATTGTGTATGTAAAACACTATAATAAGTTTTGAAATAACAAAATGAAAAAGTCAAATACCCTTCCTGACCTCATAAGATCATTCGCTGTTTTAGGAGTGTTCGTTTTCATGGTATGCTGTGTTTTTTGGACTGTTGTTCGTCTCATGGACTTTGATTTTATTTTGTTCATGGTTTTAATTAACTTTATTTGATTCATGGTTTGTGATGTTGATTGTCCCTTTGGTATTATTTTACTTTAAAGACATTGACTTGCAGTATCACCTCAAATTAAAGTGAAGAAGATTAACGCAATAAGACAAATATCCGCGAAAATAACTTAATTTGCTCACGGTGATATATATATAGAACCAAATCGTTATCATGATACATTTAGCTACACTGATCTATAATTTTTGAACTTTTTACTACTTGAATAGTGACGAAATATGTCAAAGGGACATCAAACTCATAATTAAAAACGAACAAGACAACGAACAGTATACAAAACACAACATATAAAACTACAGATTGAGTAACACAAACCCCCAAATTTTTTTTGAGTGAACTCAGGGGCTCCAAAAAGGTAGACAGATCAAGTTCCACATGTGACACCCGTCTTAGTTTAAACATATTTATTTATAGTGGATTGGGAAACAAGTTTTGCAACTTAAATTAATCGCTTTCCACTTTGCGGGTGCGAGTGCTGCCTTGTATCGGCATTAGCCTGCTCTTTTTCGAAATCTACAAAGGTGTGTTTAACGTGCAAGAGATATGGCTCTCTCTTAACACGGGTCAGCCATTTATCGTCCCCTTCCGACGGACTTTTATCGTTTTCTCAAGACCATACTCACAAATGGTGTCAAGTAAAGAGCCGAAAATTCAGTCCCTGAAATTTTCATCACGGAACGGGAATCGAACCAGGAACCTTTGTGTTGGTAGTCCGATGCACTAACCACTACACCACGGCACTCTTTTACCCGTCTTGTGGCTCATGTATTTCCTAACTCGGTGCCAAGCCTTATTCGGTTGGTGACATTCACGGCAGAAATGACGGCAATTTGGTTACGTCGATGGAACTTATCAGTCGTCATTTGGCAAAACAGATATCTCATAATTGTCAACCAACTCGTAGTGACGTCCATGAAATTTTGCTTTTGAACTCTGGTTTAAAACATGTTTAAACCACCATTTTTCTTCAAATGACCTGTACCAAGTCAGGCATATGGCAGTTGGTATCGAATAATCTGTTTCTTTGTATGTTGGCGTTTGTTTTTGTAGCAGTTCTGTGTTTCTGTTATATCGTTGTGTTCCTCTTATAGTTGATGCGTTTTCCTAGTTTTTGCTTTGTGACCCGGATTTATTTCAGTTACTAGTAAATCGATTGATGACTATTGAATAGCGGTATACTATAGTTGCCTTTATTTCAGAGGAGTTGAGGCTCAATGAAATCGGTCTCCTCCTTTAGTAGTATAGATATGCAGGCGTTGCTATAATGTTGTTACATAGAAATGAAAAGTTTATAATTGAATTGGTAGTACATGTAAGGGGTGTTTTTATGGGTTGTTTTATGCTCATCTCTTTTGTCGTAAAACATGTTCTCAACCATCCCTCATCATCGATTTCTAGATACGTGATAGAGTAAACTATATATTTTGAGTCTTTTATTTTCAATTTCAATGGAAAATACGAGTCCAACATTGTCACAAATTTTGCACTATTCAGTGAGATGACATCATCTATATAATGGAAAGTGAAGTTTAAAGTTTAAAGATAATGATAGCTTCTTTTCAGTCGTCACCAGAAACTCTTGCATGAAGTCATCTTCGTATGAAAAATGAACTAGTCATTCAAGCTATTCAGGTCTTGATTTGACGGAAATTGCACCGTACGATTTTTTTACGACCGGGCAAAACAGATAGTACAGATGTGTAGCTTTCAAATGATATATAATTTAGCCGTGTGTTAGGTAGGTGCATTAAAAATTAAATTTTGTGGTTAAAGTCACTCGCCTACTAGTCAGTTTATCTTGAGCATTCAAATTTTGGCATTACATGTATTTGTAAAATTGAGAAAGGAAATGGGGAATGTGTCAAAGCGACAACAAGCCGACCATAGAGCAGACAACAGCCGAAGGCCAACAATGGGTCTTCAATGTAGCGAGAAACTCCCGCACCCGGAGGCGTCCTGCAGCTGGCCTCTTAAAAAATATGTATACTAGTTCAGTGATAATGGACGTCATACTAAACTCCGAATTATACACAAGAAACTAAAATTATATTTCTGTTGAGATGTGTTCTGCTTTGTAAATGTTGAGCTGAACATATCATGATAAATTATGAACACTTTTCCATCAGTCAAACTGCAGTAAACAGTGTTGACTACCAGATGTAAATTTGTGGTTTTCTGGTGTTACTGTGTTGTTGTTTCGTTCGTTGATGTTATTGTCATAAATCCGCCCCAAGTTGTAGATTGATGATCATATCACAACATTTTCTTTTTGCATATGCAAATAAAACCGAGTTGACAAAAATCTTTCTAGGGGATGTAGATTCAAAATTATACCAAATCAATTATGATCCTATAGAGGAATGTAAAGACGTCCCAATTGTTAATCAATCTTGAGTAGAATGACAGATATATTATCGTTTACACAATAAAATAGATACAAATTGTAATTTTTTAAAGATAGAAACATCAATGAAGGCAGCGTTACACTAATTTTTCTGTTGTCAAAACGCTAAAATTCGGGAAATTGTAAAGCCAAAACATATACCAAAATGAACAATCTTTATAGAGTAAATAAAATTGTGAATGGAAATGGGGAATGTGTCAAAGAGACAACAACCCGACCAAATAAAAAACAACAGCAGAGGGTCACCAACAGGTCTTCAATGTAGCGAGAAATTCCCGCACCCGGAGGCGTCCTTCAGCTGACCCCTAAACAAATATATACTAGTCCAGTGATAATGAACGCCATACTAATTTCCAAATTGTACACAAGAAACTAAAATTAAAATAATACAAGACTAACAAAGGCCAGAGGCTCCTGACTTGGGACAGGCGCAAACATGCGGCGGGGTTAAACATGTTTGTGAGATCTCAACCCTCCCCTATACCTCTAACCAATGTAGAATAGTAAACGTATAACAATACGCACATTAAAATTCAGTTCAAGAGAAGTCCGAGTCTGATGTCAGAAGATGTAACCAAAGAAAATAAACAAAATGACAATAATACATAAATAACAACAGACTACTAGCAGTTAACTGACATGCCAGCTCCAGACTTCAATTAAACTGACTGAAAGATTATGATTTCATCATATGAACATCAGGCACAATCCTTCCCGTTAGGGGTTTAGTATCATACCATCATAACATATATGAGAAGAACATAACCCGTGTCATGCCAACAACTGTTTTTAGAATAAATGTGTTTAGTTCCGATGCAAAGACCTTATCAGTGACTCAATATTAACGCCAAAATATGCAATCTTTAATGACTTGACAACAGTATCGTAATTATGTCCCTTCTTAATAAGTCTATTCAAAGGTTTTGTAAGCTTCTGAGGTGAATACTGACACCTTTGTGCAGTCTGCATGTTGAGTTATATTTACGAATGATGTCTTTATACCGATGATAAAATTTAGTAAATGTTTTGACTAGTTTGTGATATCGAAAACCCTGGTGTAATAATTTTTCAAAAAATGTTCATGCTTCATTCTTACCGCCCTTTGTATGTGTTATTCGACTGTATAGTTTTATTCTATTCTTGATGCCATATGTCGTGCCTTGTCGTGCATGGCTGCTTATTTTGTGACATTTCATAAAATTGAAAAATAGAAAATATCAAGAGTTAATTAACACTTATACATGAGAGACCTTTAACATAAAAAGCTTATTTTTTATTTATATTTTCCCCAATGATTCATGTCAGGAAAAAGTAATATAACAAAATCACCGAAATCCGAGAAGAATTTAAAACGGAAAGTTCGTAATCAAATGGCAAATGCCGCCAGTTCTTATGCAGAAAACGGAAGATTACATCTGGTTTTGAAGCTAGCTATTAAACCTCTTACTTGTAGAACAGTCGCATCAAATTCCATTATATTGACAACGATATGTGAACAAAACAAATAGACATGATAGGTACAAATGTTAAAATAGGGGTACAGTAGTCAACGCTGTGTTATAATCGTAATCACTATTAAGCAAACAAATGTGTAACAAAGAAACACAAAAAGGCATATAGAAAAAGCACATTTGCAAAAATGAGAGACAAAAATTCAAATGTTTGACCTAAGCACAATAAAACAATGACAGAATGTATCAGTGCATAGCCACGTCAAATGGATATCACCAACACAGGCTAAACAGTAAAAGTAATATTCATAAAGACAAATAAAAGGTTATTATAATACCTAATTAAAATGTTAAAAACGCCAGTAAATAGAATCTATACCTGAAGACCATAGTTTATTATTTGTGAAGTTGATATGGAATATTTATCAACGAGGTCTTGGTACCTTCCAATAAACCAAACTTTAGTCTAAAGTATATTGGACAAAAAAGTGGGTTTTTTTTACCTTCACTTGCTTTAATATTTTTCTATGATCTGAAGTGAACTAAGAACAAATTAAATGTGTAAAAAATGAAATCAAAGAAACGCAATCAAATTCAAATTATTAGTATTGCAAGGACGTTCGAACTTTTACCATACTTATTTAGGTAACTGATAAGATAAGAAAAAACGGAAACAAACTAAAGGCACACAGATGGCGTTGGCAATTGTCGCATTTGTTTTTGTTGACATTGGCGTACGCTGTGGACGAAACTCGAATTCAAATACAACAACATAATGATGACACCTTTCGCTTTATAGTACAAAAGAGGGACGAATGATACCAAAGGGACAATCAAACTCATAAATCCAAAAACAAACCTGACAACGCCATGGCCAAAAACGAAAAAGACAAACAAACAACAGCACACATGACACAACATAGAAAACCAAAGAATAAACAACACGAACCCCACCAAAAACTATGGGGTGATCTCAGGTGCTCCGGAAGGGTAAGCAGATCCTGCTCCACATTTGGCACCCGTCGCGTTGCTTATGTGATAACAAATCCGTTAAATAGTCTAATTCGGTAGGTCACATTCATGAAAGGGAAGGGGATTGTTCTTACGACGTAAGGAACATATCCTATATCATTTGTACAACAGTTGACCACCGAAAATTTGTTATACAAAACCAAAATGCAACTGATGGCTTAGAAAATAAGACAACTGGGAGCCAAATTCGAAAAAGAGTTTTGATTCAGTTTTCTCTACATAAAAATGAAGGTGACTAAAATATTATTGTAATTAAGTTAAAGAAACTGTATATTTAGTGCTTAACAATGAAACCACAACGGTTTGGTGAAGAAAATAGAGGCTCTCAAGAGCCTGTGTCGCTCACCTTGGTCTATGTGCATATTAAACAATGGACACAGATAAATTCATGACAGAATTGTGTTTTGGTGATCATGATGTGTTTTAGATCTTACTTTACTGGACATTCTTCTTGCTACAATTATCTCTATCTATAATGAATTTGGCCCAGTAATTACAGTGGAAAATATATTCTAAAGATTTACAAAAATTTATGAAAATTGTTAAAAAAATGACTATAAAGGGCAATAACTCCTTAAGGGGTAAACTGACAATTTTGGTCATGTTGACTTATATGTAGATCTTACTTTGTTGAACATTATCGCTGTTTACAGTTTATCTATATCTATCATAATATTCAAGATAATAACCAAAAACTGCAAAATTTTATTTAAATTACTGATTCTGGGGCAGCAACCCAACAACAGATTGTCTGTTTTGTCTGAAAATTTTAGGACAGATAGATCTTGACCTAATAGATTATTTTACCCCATGACAGATTTGCTCTAAATGCTTTTGTTTCAGAGATATATATAAGCCAAAATCTACATTTCGCCCCTATGTACTATTTTAAGCCATGGCGGCCATCTTGGTTGGTTGGCAGGGTCACGCTACACATTTTTAAAACTGAATACCAAAATGATGATTGTGGCCAAGTTTCGTTAATTTTGGCCCAGTAGTTTCAGAGGAAAAGATTTTTTTAAAGAATACTAAAATTTTAGAAAAATGGTTAAAAATTTACTATAAAGGGCAATAACTCCTTAATGGGTCAACTGACAATTTTGGTCATGTTGACATATTTGTAGAACTTACTTTGCTGAACATTATTGCAGTTTATCTCTATCTATAATAATATTCAAGATAATAAGCAAAAACTGCAAAATTTTATTTAAAATTACTTATTAGGGGGCAGTAACCCAACAGGGGGGTGTCTGATTTGTCTGAAAATGTCAGGGCAGATAGATCCTGATCTAATAAACAATTTAATTTCAATCAGATTTTCTCTAAATGCTTTGGTTTCAGAGATATAATCCAAAATTAACATTTCACCCCTATGTACTATTTTTAGCCATGGTGGCCATCTTGGTTGGTAGGCCAGGCCATCATACACATTTTTGTCGAGCCTGCAACTTTTGTTGCAGAAAGCTCGACATAGGGATAGTGATCCGGCGGCGGCGGCGTTAGCTAACTTCTTAAAAGCTTTATATTTTAGAAGGTAGAAGACCTGGATGCTTCATACTTTGTATATAGATGCCTCATCTGAAAATTTCAGGGCAGATAGACCTTGACCTGATAAATAAAGGCAACAGTAGTATACCGCTGTTCAAACTCATAAATCCATGGACAAAAAACAAAATCGGGGTAACAAACTAAAACTGAGGGAAACGCATAAATATAAGAGCATGCCATTACTATTCTACTTATTTTTTTTTTATAAATAAGTAGAACTGTGAGCATTTAAGTATTTATAAACAGAATGTTGATATATATACCAAAGTGTTATTATGCCTCATGTAAACATACTATTTTCATATGCTTATGAAAATAGCATGTTCACATGAGGCATAATAACACTGCGAATAATATATCAAAGATAATTCAAACTCATAAGTGAACAAAATAAACTGACATGATAAAACAAAGTAATCCACCGCAAGACAAACAAAAGTTATATTGTCTATCCCAAATTCATGTATTTGGTTTTCATGTTATATTTGTTATTCTCGTGGTGTTTTGTCTGATGCTTGGTCCGTTTCTGTGTGTGTTAAGTTTCGGTGTTATGTCGTTGTTCTCCTCTTATATTTAATGCGTTTCCCTCGGTTTTAGTTTGTTACCCCGATTTTGTTTTTTGTCCATGGATTTATGAGTTTTGAACAGCGGTATACTACTGTTGCCTTTATTTATAAACCAAACCCAAGATATAAACAACTTCAGATTGGGAAACACGAACACAATCACAAAGCCTAGGGTGTTGGATGGTGATCCAGAAGGGTATGCAGATCCTGATATAGTAGTGTCACCCGTCATGTAACATGAACTAAACAGTTAACATGGTTAAGTTATCATCTCTTAACATGACTTGATGTTATGTTTTGCTTGTTTTTTTCAATTTATCCAACATTTTTTTTTATGATTTTTCACTTGTATATAAAAGACTTCTGGTGACAGATCCAGCCACCTGTATCAACATATAAACATGTTGCATTTTACTCACAGTAAACAAACGATTTACATCACCTAACGATAAAACATACAACTCATACAACTTAAGCATGGTATTCGTACTGTTCGCTTGACGGAGAATTCGTTTGCACCGTTAAAGGTACGTATTTTCTGTCTGGGACAATCACCTGCTCAGACTACACAGCAATTCAGACGGAGCTTGTTGTCAATGGGAACGTGAAAGGACATATTGTAACAGCTGCTGGCAACCATCCAGACTATGAAACCAATTCTGGGACGGCTTTAGTAGATCTTAAGGTTGGTGGTCGGGTATGGGTTAGAGTTTGAAATGAATACACTGGAAAGATAGTTGAAACTGGACTCCGGTTTTAACGTTTCTCCCGATTTCTTGTCAAATAGCAAGAAAACGAAACTGACAATTTTCATATGAAGATTTCGAGAAATTCTATCATTTAAGTTAAACCCTCTGAAGGAAAAGGGTAACAAAACACGAATCGTGTCAGATTACATTATTTTTACTGGTAGGTAATCTGTAAAAAGCTTAATGATGACAATTATCGATGATCATTTAATATTCATGTTTTAGTATCTCATCATTATGGTCAAATTATAAAGTCTCATTAGCCCAATAGACAGTAAATCGGTTCTTGCATTAAAATATGGATACTTTTTTGTTTGAATCCGCTGTTTTAAAATGTTGAACATTTTGAAATAATGAATGTATCTTCGTTATACATAGTTCTGATTCCTTGTAAGGGTTTTTTTTTTTTTTAAATTTTAGGCCTATTTAGTTTTATTAGCTCATCAGTGTTAGTAATATATTTTGAATTTTCAAATATTTTGGCCTCTAGCTTCATTGAAGAGACATTAATTGTCGCAATACGCATATGATGTAGTAAAATTGGCATTATTTGTATTCTTACTACCACTCGGTCAATACCTGTTCTGATGGACTGAAAATGTATGGTTCACCAACGAACCATGAAAATGAAGTCAGAGACTAAAACTGTAAAACAAAAATGATATAAAAAATCCAAATCATCGACATCGAGATAGAGAATGATGATTTATTGAATAATCAAGTGTTAAAGCTTTAGAAACTCATCAGTACATACATTTTCAAGAAACAGTTTGTGGATTATAACAAGGGAGATAATCCCGTAAAAAATATTTTCAGAAAATCTTAAAGTTAAATTGTTTTTACATCTTGTCATGCTTATAGTTTATATCGATACTGCACTATTCAATCTATCAGACATGAGGACCTTGCAAGGTACGCACATATCAAATATAGTTATCCTATTTCTTATAATAAGAGAGAAATCAACATTACAAAAAATTTGAAATTTTTTTTCAAGTGGTCACTGAACCATGAAAATGAGGTCAAGGATATTGGACATGTGACTGACGGAAACTTCGTAACATGAAGCATCTATATACAAAGTATGAA
The DNA here is from genome assembly GCF_965363235.1 of Mytilus galloprovincialis. Lineage (NCBI taxonomy): Eukaryota > Metazoa > Mollusca > Bivalvia > Mytilida > Mytilidae > Mytilus > Mytilus galloprovincialis. The sequence continues at coordinate 66,911,924 of NC_134850.1, read as the reverse complement.
GCATCCAGGTCTTCCACCTTCTAAAATATAAAGCTTTTAAGAAGTGAGCTAACGCCGCCGCCGCCGCCGCCGTAGCCGCCGGATCACTATCCCTATGTCGAGCTTTCTGCAACAAAAGTTGCAGGCTCGACAAAAAAAACGGGGGAAAAATCAAAGATATTGACCTTCAGGTCAAAGGTCAAGGTCAACTGTCAGTTTTCATTTTATGAGACATACTGTCTTATTGTAATACACCTTCATGCCAAATATCATGAGATAGTGTCAAAAGATAAATAAGTTTTCATGATTAAATACACAGATTATTGTGGAAAATATATGAAAATAACCCATTTTTATTCCGTTTCCATGGTAACGGTGTAAGAGACTCCAGCTCAAAAATCATAAAACTTGTAGTACACATGTAAATCTTTATAGAAATATTTAAAACATTTGAAAATTCAAAATACTTTATGAGATTTCATGTCTTTTTGATGATCTGTTTACCAAGTCTCCAAAATATGCCCAAAATGCCCTTTTTGGACCGGTCAGCCTCAAAATTTAGCAATACTCAAGTTTTAACATTTTGTCAAGTTTCCAAGGAAGAATAATGCTTGTTATAAAAATCAATTCAAACACCAGTAAACATAACCTAATCTAGCATATTTAGAGTAACAAAATTGTGATATTTTTGTAGATTTTTTTGGAAATTTCAGGCATTTCCAGTAGATGGCGCTATAAAATCTAAAAATAGCTTAAAATAAAATTTTAAAGTTAGAATTATTTTTCTCTTGACTATCATAACATGTGTGCAAAATTTCATTTCATTTGGTTGACATGTCATGTGGACCCACTTATAGGCATTTTGCATGGTTCTATCAAAGACTGGGTGTCAATTAAATAAAATATTTTACTCACAGAAATTAACAAAGATCGACGATATAAGCTTTTCATTTAAAGAAATTGTAATGTGTAAAAATATTTGACTGTAGTATGTCTTTGTTTTTACCTTATTATTGACACAAACTTGCAAAATACCAAATTTGATGCACCACATGAGTATTTGGTGAAGTATCTTTTGGCATCGACTGTACAATAGCAAATCATGGATATAGAAAAATTATAAATATTGAAAAGACATCAAAACACTTAACTAAAGAACTTGTGCGCCAACATCAAACGATATGTGTATAGTTATCAAAGGTACCAGGATTATAATTTAATACGCCAGACGCGCGTTTCGTCTACATAAGACTCATCAGTGACGCTCATATCAAAATATTTATAAAGCCAAACAAGTACAAAGTTGAAGAGCATTCAGGATTCAAAATTCCAAAAAGTTGTGCCAAAAACGGCTAAGGTAATCTATGCCTGGGATAAGAAAATCCTTAGTTTTTCGTAAAATTCAATGTTTTGTTAACAGGAAATTTATAAATGACCCCATTATTGATATTCATGTCAACACCGAAATGTTGACTACTGGGCTGGTGATACCCTCGGGTGATACCCTCGGGGACGAAATATAGATACGTTTAAAGAAAATGTTCTTCTATTCTTGAACAAATATTGATTGTTAGACGTTAAAGACTTTTCTACCTCAGGAATAGATTACCATAGCTGTATTTGGTAAAACTTTCAGAAATTTGACCTCAAGGTTCTTCAACCTCGTACTCTTTTTTGGCCTTTTATATTTTTTTGATTCGAGCGTCACTTATCTGTGTCTTTTATAGACAAAACGCGCGTCTGGCGTAAATATATATTTTTTTATTCTGGTATCTATGATGAGTTTATTTCCATATGATTTCGCATTCTAAAAATCGGTCCAAGGAGTGTTTAAGGGTACATAGTTCCAGCGGAAGGAATCTTAAACGAATAAATCGGTATTTCGGAGTAAATCGGTATGAACTATGATTAAATAATTCATTAAAGTAGGACATGTTGGATCTTTCTTATGACTGTATAAAACTTAGTGGTATAGATATTGGTCGACAGGTCGGCACTTTAAGTATCAAATATTAGTATACAAAATCTATAAAAATTTGGAAAATATGTTTTTATGACTTTGTAGTACCTTTATATTTAGTGGTCGGCAGGTCGCCAATTTAGACTATACATATTTTCTATATTTTTGATAAGATGAAGTCGGCATTTGTACAATAATAGTGTACTACATAAATATTTTATGGATAGCAGGTTGGCACTTATAAAAAAATGGATGAATTGATTGATTAAGGTACTGTTCATTAAGTGTCATATTTGTACCGGCATATTTTGTTTATGAACATCATACTTGGTGGAGAAGCAACAAAATCAATGTCTGCCGACCTTTCTTTTAAGCATACATAAGCACATAAGTGCCGACTGCCGACCTGTCGACCTTACTTGTTAGCAAACATAGATTTGTTAGTGTCGACTGCCGACCTTACTTTTAAGAAAATATAGATGAATAAGTGCCGACTACCAATCTGCCGACCTTACTTTTAAGCATACATCATGTACATAGACAAATAAGTGCCGGCTGTCGACCTGCCTACCTTACTATTTTATAATAAACATTTACCAAAAAGTGCCGACTGTCGACCTTCTGACCTTAGTATTTTAGTAAACATTTACATATAAGTGCCGACTGCCGACCTGCCGATATTACATTTAAGTAAACATTTACTCATTAATAATTGCCGACTGGCGACCTGCGTACCTCACTTTTTAGGGAACATTTACTCAATAATAAGTGCCGACTTACGACTGCCGACCTCACTGCTAGAAACAACTTCAACGTTATTTGAATACATTTAGTAAGATTTCAAAATATCTTTGCGGTATGATTTTCTATTTCTTGAGCGTATGCATATATTTTTAACCGGAACTATTTGTCCTTATATCCTACTTGAGCCTGAAAATCTACTTAAATTTTATTCTCATGAACGTGGACAACACTCATAACTCTGATAATTTACATAAACTTTTATATCTTTATTCCATATGATGTATTAGAGTGAATCACCTAAGGCTATTTAGAGTTAGCGGCGTGACAAAGGTACAAGGCCACCTTGCTTTGTCCTTCAATTTATTTTATATCTGGTCATTTTCAAAAAGTCTTTCGATCTTTACCTCAAATCAAAGTTAACCTCCATGTGTGTTTTTTTTTTAGGATAAAACAATATCATGGCTGATTTCTGAACAGATGACCACATCATAGCATGTGTATGAGATAGAAGGAAAATCGAAAATTGACTGCATGTCTGTAGAGATTTGTTTTCTTTATAATAGTTTTATATTATACTGTAATATTATGATAATATTATATTCATTTGGTACTGGTTTTCTTATTGGTGAAGACCGTACGATGACTGTCACAAGTCTTGTCATTTACCTTCACTTTTTGATAAATTGCTGTCTAATTTGAAATCATGCCACATCTCTATATTTTTGTTAACACCTTTTATCTGTTATTTTATCTTATTCCTTTATTCCAGAATTCATTAAGCAAAGCAAATCCACTTTCAATATGTATCATTACAAATGATGTATTTGCACCAATGTTATAATAAACCATTTCAATAAATTGCCAAAACTTGATAAACAACAATACATCTTCTACAAAAACGAAAACTACAATGCATTGTTTCTATCATTTACGTCTGATCATCATGGTTGATTCTTTCAGCGCAATAAAATTATTTTTCCAATGATACCACGTCATTGAGGTTGTTTGTTGCTGTCCATAATAAGGATTTCCTCTATTATATTGTCCGTTAAGATTTGTATAGGAACATGATCCTGCGTACCACCATGCACCCTGACATGATGTCGAGTAACCAGTATTACCATCCTTTGTTTGGAAGGTTTGGCCATTATTGTGCTGTAAGGAATCTCCTGTATAAAAAAATTAAAAAATAAATATTAATAAAATACATGGTTGTGTATTCAATTTTGGACTATTCAAACTGGTTTTGATATAAATATTCACCCTGAATGTTATTGATTTGAAATATGTTGTTTACTTTATGATTTACGTAATTTGACCTTTGATTTAGCAAGGCTTTTGTATGTGTCAGTTCTTTACTTTGACGTCCATAAAAGGCATATATTCGTTACTATTGCAAACGTTTTTAAGAAGTTTAATTGCACAGACGTTTTCAGAATTTGCATTTGGCATGAGACTATTTCTTAAGATACGATCAAATGGTAAATAATTGTAATTGGTTTCTTTGGATGAATATTATTGCTAAAATGGATAGCTATAGCATTTTTTGCTTATGATATTATCTGTCTCCTGTAACTCTGTTAATTTAAGGGGGTACCAACACTCCCTTATTAATTATGTTCTGTACCCCCTTAGGGCTCATTGTCAAGTCGACAATACCTATTACATTAACATGTTAACCTAGCTGCTGGAGACATTTGATAATTTAAGCCAAGAACGCTTCAGGTAACTATTATTCAAATACTACTTGAAACTCATTCGTTAACACCACTTATATTTCATTATGTTCTAATGAATACCAATGCCCGGGGTATATGCTGTTCGCATGAAACTATCGGTTATTGTACTTTCGAAATTGAATTATGTGAACAAATTTATTTTGCAATTAGTAATAAGGTACAAATTAGTTCTTGGTTGTTCCCGTTAAATATTACCAGCTGTCCCAGAGTATCCACCGACTGTAAGTACGTATTTGCTACTTTCATCTCCAATCATAAGTGTTGAATATTCAGCATAGGCAGTTAATCCATTCCAATCCGTTAACTCAACACGTAACTCATGCTGCCCACTAGAGGATATGTAGTGGATGTTGTCATTACCTGCATTTCGATTAAAAAAACTGCATTTAATTCACCATTTTCTACACAACAAAATGTCTTCTCCAAGTCAGGAATGTGGCAGTTGTTATCCATTCGTTTGATGTGTTCGATATTTTGATTGTGTCATTTGATTATGGACTTTCCATTTTAGATTTTTCTTAGAGTCTGGTATTTTTGTTAACTTCTTTTTACATAATAGTAATAGAATGATTTAGAACTGATCTTCAAATGAGTATAAATTTGGCAAATAAGCACCAGGTTTTAATTGAAAATGCGAAATATTACTCGTTGTATTCTTTTTGCTGGTAAAATTGACACGATAGCAGCTCGCTTTTTCATTATGTCGATTTTGTAAATAGAATTAAATAGTTTTGCATGGCGGATAATTGATGCACATGAATCTAACTCTGTTCGGTGATTATTAAAAACACAGATGTGTATTATTTACTAACACCGGCATTGTCTTACCAAGCCAATGATTGCCCTCAACATCCCCGAATCCAGATTTATAATCCGACCAGCCTTTGTAAAAGTTTACTGTTCCACTTTCCCTTCTCTGTATAACCTTTAAAACGAAAATGGATCATATCAATGATTGGCTGTCTTATAACTTAACATTTCATTTAGACTTCTAGTTTGAGGTCCATTTTAGTCTTAAAAGTAAAATTAAAAAATACTAAATGATGCTTAACATTTGAAACAAACAAAACAAATCATGATTACGACTCAGATTTTGCTTGTGGTTTGTTAGTCCAATTACGTAACAAGTAATAGTACTAGTAATTGGTTAGACTTACCGTCCATTTCTCACTTCCCTTCATGACACAGTACACGTCAACTGGGGACGGACTTCCGATTGGCCTTACAGTATGCACACCATCCCAGTCAGATTTGACGTCTTCACATTCAGTTAGTGGCACTTAATCAAAACGAACAAATGTATTTAAACAACCTCAATAAAACTGTTTAACATCTTTTAATTGTAACCAAGAAAATCTCTTAAAAGAATCTAGGCTTATAGTTATGTACGTTCAAATAACAAAAAAGTTAAAAGGCCAAATAAAGTACGAAGAAATTACAAATTCGCACAAGTCTAAAAGTTCTGAAATGTTTTTCTAAATACAAGAAAATATTCAAACAGCTAATTAAGTGGGCATTTAAAAAGTCAGAATGAGAATTAATATGTTCAAACTCTTTTTGGTCATTTTTTAGTTGCAGCATACAAAAGAACTATGTCATTTTGACATCCTTTGATCTGCACTTGAATTTTTACTTGATAACATTTTTGTTCGCAATAATTCGGAGTTTATTATGACGTCCATTATCACTGAACTAGTATACATATTTGTTAAGGGACCAGCTACAGGACGCCTATGGGTGCGGAAGTTTCTCGCTGCATTGGTGACCTTCGGCTGTTGTCTGGTGGCCAGTTTGTTGTCTCTTTGACACATTTCCCATTTTCATTCTCAATGTTTGGTGTAGAAAAAACCCTTAATTACTCGAAATTTTCAAAGTTTTGTAAACTGTTCATTTACTTTAGTATAAATGATAACTAATGTTAACACAAAAGTGGTAAGTACACCAATCAATAATTAAACATATTGATGTTAGAAACCTATGTGACAAATCCTTATTTAATAATGTTATTATCTACTTCATATTAAACTCACTGCATGTATGACCATTCCAATATGCAGTATCAAGACACACACACTTGTTGTGACAAGTGTACTCCTCCATACATTCTGAATGATTACTGCACAAACCGTTATAGTCTTTTCCTGAAAAATATAAAATTGATATGATTCTATTTTTTTTTCGAAAGAAAAGTAGACATTTTCCAGTCTGCATTCTATTTAATAAAATAAGTAATTTACACAATAAAACTGTAAAAACAGTTTTCCCTTCAAGTGATTCTCATTAAAATAATGTGAACTATCCTCTAATACCACAGAGATAACCTATTTCATACATAGCAGGAGATGCTTACCATCTTGACGGACCTAGTCTCTTTATTTTATGATGCAATTTGCGTCTTTGAAAATGCTAGATATATTTGAACATCGATCAATTCAATTATTGTTAACTACATTTAATGATAGTCTAGTGTTGACATTAGCTTTTTGTCAGTTTGTTTTTGTAAGGGTTGGGGTTCGGGATTGAGTTAAAATATTGCAAACCGAAACACATCGCATTTCCGTCTTGATTCAAATCAAAACAATACTTTACGAATTAAGGTGTGGCTGAAAAGCTTCCTGGGTTTTCCTTAATCGGGAACGTTCTAAACTTGGCTGTATCAATACTCGATGAGCTATAGGATACAAGGAGCATCTATTAGCTTTTGGAAACATTCATTTGATAAAAAATACTGTTTAATTATACAGCACTCACAATAATACCAAAATTTGTGTAATCAAACTTATCATACTATGTACAATGTATTGTGTGCATACAAAGAATTAAAACTTACGTTTGACACAAAATTGTCCGTCCCAGTAGTCTGTTTCACAACAAATACATAGACTATCTCTGCACTGTAACGTGTCACAACATTCCGTTGGAGATTTGCATGTTCCATTAAAGTTCGTTTCTAAAATATAATACTTATACTATGTTCCTATGAAATCAACTCTTATATTATTATTTTCATACTAAATCAAAACATCGTATCATGAAAATGTGTTCTATTTAGAGTAACAAACGTTGATTGAGCTTTAACCTATGACAGTAAATTTGAACAGATAAGTTTTGCAAGTACATACAAATGTTTAAGCATTTGAATTAATGCCAACTAGAACACAGTAAAAAAGCAAAGTATACTTGATAAATGTAATCGTACAAACTAGTCTTTTTTTTCAATATATGCCGTTTTTATATATGTTGGCGGTTGTTTTTTGCAGTTCAGTGTTTTTAGAATTTTGGACTCTCAAAGCTCATCAACTTTATACTTATTTGGCTTTATAAATATTTTGATCTGAGGGTCCCTGATGAGTCATATTTCAAATTTGGCTCTTTTCTCTGGATAACTTTTATATAAGTTTGCTTTAACATTAATCCCTTCGTACTTAAGACACATAAAGACCCGTTCCAAAAGTCTGTAGCTGGACATTGACAGATATCACGAGCACAATACAGGCTATCCTGGCATTCTTTTGTTTCCAAGCATTTCTTGTTGACATCTTTTCCTGAAAATGGATGATTAAATGATTTTTTGGTCGAATATATTAAATATGAACAGTAATGACAGAATGTATCTCCAAAAATACCACTTCTCGATTCCCGACACTCCATTCCTCCAAAATAAACCAGAAATGAAAATGAAAAAACCACAATGAAGGAGAGCAGATTTCAAGAAAGTCAGACAAGGTTAAAGCACAACGTGTGATGGGGAGTAACAAGTTTTTTGTGACAACATACCCTCGTGTGAACCGTTTTACCAGATACACTATTGAAAACACCTACACATTTAATCTCCAACAGGTGGACTCTAACATAGAAAGAAAGAATGTGTGTCCATATGAAATCATGCCCCGCTCGACATATCAAATATCCATTTTCTTTGAACACGGAACTGTATCATAATCGTTATTCGGCTTGACAATAATATTATAAAAAGTTAATTTAATACAAACACATTAATCATATATGTTTCAGATCAAAATACTGACAAACACAATGACCGAAAACAAATGTCCCTTCTTTCCCAAACGTCATATATTCATGTAACCAAGAAAGCAGGATCAATATATGATATAACTATGACAGAAGCTTTCTGGGATAGCAGGAGTTGTTTATTGGGTCATGTTGATGAAAAATTAAAAACACAATCAGAAAAAAAATCCATGCAGGATTAAAGAAGTCTTAATTATCATAAAGTTTAGTCGAAATCAGAACTATTTCAGAAAGGCCATTATTTGAGACGTAAAAAAATGACAATTGTTTTCTATTGGAAAAAAGTAAAATCACAAAAATACTGAACTCAATTTTCATATTCCTGACTTGGAACAAGCATTTCAATATGTAGAAAATGGAGGATTGAACCTGGTTTTATAGGCTAAACCTCTCACTTGTACGACAGTGTCGTCAAATTCCGTTATATTTACAACGATGCGTGAACAAAACAGACATAAATTAAATAGTCAAAATATGGGTACAGCAGTCATCACTGTGTTACAACAAACAATTTTACAAAAAAGCACAAATCTATCAAATTAAAAACACATTCATTGCTTCGCGTGTCTGACGTCAGAAAATTAAAACGTCACATAGGGAGAAATTTTGTCGTTCAATTTTATTCAAAACAATTTTATAATTCCACATGTCTAACGTTGTTAGAATTAATTTCAGAAATAGACCGAGATTTAAAATTATCCAGAAGTTCTTTAGAACTTTTAAGAATCCACAAATGGTTAATGCCACTACGCGATTAAAATAATTTTGTCGTTTGTCGTTCAAAGTATTATCATTGACGGGATGTATAAGTACCGAGCCATATCAAATGGATATCGATACTATGTAATATTAATAATAGAACAAAGACAAATGAAAGAATAATATAACACATTGTTAAGATGATAAACAACGTCACTACGCAGAATATATACATCAAGACCATCATGTATTATTTGTGAAGTTGATACGGAATATTTATCAACAAGGTCTTGGTACCTTCCGATGAACTTTTTTTTAGAAAAAGGACGAGACGTTCTGTGACATACCTCTATTTCATCAACTTTCTGCGCAGACACTGGTGACGTTTTACAAAGTCTGAGTAGGAGCTAAAAGCTTTTGAATATCGAATAAGTTGGGAAATGTATATTCCACATGCAGTTGAATTTGGTATATTGCTACTAAGATGGGGAAATTTATAATTTCAAAATTAAAATCGTCAAATTTGTCATAGATTCTGGTACTGAGATGACTGTGTGTGTCAAATTCGAGATATAAGTCTAAAATGAGGCATAGGAAGCAGTGTCTGTTGTTTATTTTTTATTTCTAGTTCTATGGGATATATTTATGGAACCCAATCAGAAATGTTCGGATTGTTAATGGCAAGAACATCATCAATATATCTTAAAACGGGAAACGCTATATGTGTTTGAGCTTTAAACATTTACATATGATAATAGACTTCTCGTTTTCAATTTTCCTTTGAGTTCGGAAGTTTTGTTGTTTTACTTTTTAATTAAAATATTTTTCCAGATAAATACTAAATTAAAAATTACGATGCTGTTATAGACAGTGAAGGGTTTCGAAACTATGAATTGGTTCACTATTGTGGTGCCGCTTATGTATACATAGAAGAACCAGTCCATATCTTACAGTATGCCAAGCAATACCTCTGGACGACTGACGTCACGAGGATTCTCTTCTACTTCCGTTTACTGTATTAACCACATGTATTATTATATTGCTGTCTACTGATTCATCAGATATACAGAGATTTACAGATATTAAAGGTATTCTGTTTATTACACATACACTTTACTTATTTGTACCATATCGGCACAACATTGGCGTCGTACGACAAAGAACGAATAAATTTTTAGCAAGTGAGGCGGACTCCACGAGGGCGCCTTTGCAGATTTGAAAACTTTTAATACTTCATTTTTTGTAAATTCATTACGTGCGCATTACCATAAATTTACATCAGATTGATTGTAGATTAAATTTCATCAAATTTTTACAGTTTAGCACGTATGAAATCTTCATATTTTATATTTTTCATCAGATAAGGTTAGGAACTTCCGGTTATCGCCATTAGGTCCTTCTTCACGGAAGTCATTTGTCTGCAAAACTCCATTGCGCAGACGCAAACCGGAAACAGTCTTCATTTCAGTAGATGAAGTAGATTGGTTTCGTATAATATTTTATACTGAACTTGGACTGATATTTTATATTAAAAAAAGTATATACACTCATAAATATTTTATGAGTAACATATTATACACCGTATAATAAAGTACAGTGTGTCAACTGAGTCTCTGTTCCAGTTCTATCCTATTTTGTTGCCTGCATTTTTGAAATTGTAAAAGTAGTAGCTTTTATAAAAAAGCTGCATTGTTTATGTCATGAGTCGCACATAAAAGTTGTGATTTTGAGATTTATTTGCCTTGAGTAATTACTCAGTGCAAATTATAATATTGTTTTGAGTTGCATAATATTGTAATTTGAAATATTTAAGAATATTGTAATTTGAAATAAAGACAACATGGCAGGAATTGGGGATGAGAATGAACTGAAGGAAAACATTGAAACAGAGGAGTTGATACAAGATGACATATTCACAAAAGAAAATATAGCTGATACTACTTTGACAGAACCAGCTGAAAATACCAAAATGTCATTGGAACAGCTATACCAAGAGTTTCAGGCGGATAGAAAAGCAAATGCAATAAGAGCTGTTGAGACTGAAAGCAGGGTGAAACAAAGTGAGGATCGCATTGAACAGATTTTCCATGGTTTGTTAAATATTCAAGCTGAACAAAAAGAAGCAACAAAAATCAGTACAGAAAACATAGTGGCAATATCCCAACAAGTGCAACGGTCAGAACAGAGAATTGACAAGAAGATTGATGCTAACGGTAAACGTTTAGAAGAGTTAACATCGGATAAGTTTAATGCCTTGGGAAGGCGGCTAGACAAAATGGCTGCTGCTAATGATGAGGCAAGTACCGTGCAATTCAAGAGTGCATTTGAACACCCAGGTTCATTTCAGCAGATGGCATCAAGTGTTAGCGATTTGATTAACAAGAGAAATAAGGAAGTCAAGCTCCCTTCTATGGATACTCCTGTTAAACAGAAATCTGAAGCTAGTCCATATATTGCCAGTACTCCATTACTGCAAAATAAGCCTCCAGCATTTAGTCTCTCGCCAATTATGTCAATTGATGAGACTACACAGCCTGAATCTAAGGCAGGTACAACTCCAGTATCGAGTGACAAAGGTAATGTGTTAGGGCCCCCGGCTCTGCACAATACATTGTTGTTTCAACAGATTCAGGGCAAAGGCATGCCAGAAAGTGTTGGTAGTGACCAGGAGATCTATCATATGCAAGGTTCGTTGCCACTACTGAGTGACAAGGGAAGCGTGCCAGGGCCCCCGGCTCTGCACGGGACAAACTCAGGTATGGTAACACAGCATCCATTCAAAGGCATAGAGGGAGTATCCACTGAATACAAACCCCAACATAACTCCAGCAACGGCTACTTGTGCACCGTCCTATGTTGGTACACCATATGTATCTCAGGGTATCAATGTTAGTACACCTTTACACGTTGCACCAGCTACAAGTAGCGAATCATATGCAGCGTCCTTAGTACAGAGTAGACCAGCTCTGTACCCTCATATAGGATCAATGATACAACAGCCTCCGCCTGCGTTTATGACCCCTGTGATGACAACAGTAGCATCCACAGGCCCGTCACCAATGCAAATTGACACTAGCAGGTCTTCAAGATCACGCACTAAAAAAAAAAGGAACGAAGCCACAGCTCTTCGTCAGACTCCTCTCTTGATAGGGAGTGCTCTAGGTGGCAGGAAAACTCTGGGGCGAGAGACAGGAGTAGAAGTCCCCAGCTTCCTAAAATGCAAGTTTTCACAGGAAGAGGTTTTCTTACGTGGGAAGCCTTTATCTATCAGTTTGAAAGAACAGCAGGAAGGAGACAATGGGAAAATAGGAAGAAAGTTTGCCGACTATTGGACTGTCTAGCTGATGTGGCTTTAGAATATGCAAGAAAGGTCAACATCGATGATGACTATAAGACTTTAAGGAAAGCACTGAAACAGCGTTTCAGCAAAAAGGACGAACCTGTATCAGCAAGACGCCAGTTGCAGTATGTGAGGCAGCAAGACAGTGAAACACTGGAGGAGTTTGCTGAACGGGTCCATTTTGTTGCAATGGATGGGTATGATAAATGTGACAATTCTGTCATTGATCAAATTGGCACAGAGGCATTCCTCAGAGGTTGCAAGGACAAAGAGGCTGCCCGTCACGTGATTGAAAGGAACCCAGAGTCCATCAATAAGGCGTTGAAAATCATGAAAACGTCCATAGCGAATCAGAAGGCTATTTATGGATCTAGAAGTCCAAATTTTGCTCACAGACAGGTCTCATTTGCTGATAGCGCTGGTAAATCACAGGACACAGAAAGTGCTAGTACTGTTAATAGTCCATTGGAAAAGGAAGTAAGGAACTTGACTCAACTTGTGACCAAATTGACAGAGGTGATGCTTTCTTCTGATCAACATACACGTGGTAGGTCTCCCGAAAGATATACACCACCTAAGTACAATGCGTATCGATCACCTACACCACCTCCTAATCAAAGTTCATATAGTCCTCAACAAAGGTCATATAGTCCCCAACAGAGGTCATTTAGTCCTCAACGTCAACGTTCGCCATCACCACGACCAAATTCTAGAAATCAAGGCTACTTTAAACAACGGTCCCCTTCACCTGGCGACAGAGCTTATCCAAACTCTACTCCAACAACTGAGTCTTTAAATGCCAACGGGTCGAGCCGGTAGGCCAACACTCGACTCTAAAATCACATGGCCAAGGGAAAATACCACCCGACAAATCAGAACCGAGGCCCACGGCTTCGTCTGATATTGTTATAAGACGTACAATTGGGAAAAGTTTGGCAGTACGGGGAACAGTATTTCAACAAAATGCAAGTATGATTGTTGATACAGCAGCTATGATTACACTCGTCAACGAGAAATTAATACCGGAGAATATAGAATGTTCCGAAACAGTGACGCTACGTGGTTTGGGCGAGCAACTGGTCATTGGCAAGATTATTAGGAACACACTCCTGAATATAGATGGATTAGAAATAAGGTGGGACGTGTGTAGGGCACCACTTACAGATGATGTCATTCTAGGTCTAGATATTCTGGATACGCTTGGTGCAGTCATCAACCTCAGCACTCCATCACTTACAGTTAACAACAGAGTTATACCTGCCTCATTCGTTACTGGATCTGATGATAGTGCTTCTCAACAAGTCTGCATTAAACGTACAATTACAGTCCCGCCAAATTCAACGATGATCTTCAGCATAGATACACACAGAGGATCCGAACATGAGTTTATTTTGGAACCATGCTCTCTTGCCAGTGGAGTTTTAGTTTCGCATGTTGTCGGAAAAGGCAAATCTTGCCCTGTAACTATTTTAAATGATGGGAATCGTTACATACGTATTAAAAAGGGTACACCGATAGGTCATTTAGAAGAGATTGACAGTATAATGGAGGAGACTTCGGAAGAAAGTGAAAATCGAACTCCAGATGTCCGTCGTGGCATCGTAGAAACACAAACCCAGGTGCCCACGGCACCAGGTTTAAGCCAAGAAGAATTGTCTACGTTGCCATCCCATTTAACAGACCTGTATGAACGTTCTATAAAGCATGTAATTAGTCAAGATGATAAGTTAAAACTCAAGAAGTTATTAATAGAATACCAGGATGTATTTGTACAGCACGACCTAGATCTCGGATGCCTTACAGCTGTCCGGCATAAAATAGATACCAAAGACCACGCTCCAGTTAAACACCGGATGCGAAGAACACCTCTTGGATTCCAAGATCTCGAACAGCAGCACCTTGACAAGATGTTACAAGCAGGTGTCATTGAGCCATCATCTTCTGAATGGGCCTCAGCTCCAGTGCTGGTAAGAAAGAAAGATGGAACCGTGCGCTGGTGCATCGACTACAGAGCTTTAAATGACAGAACAATAAAAGATTGCTTCCCTATTCCTGTTATTGAGGATTGCTTGGACTCACTCAAAGGCACCACCACGTTCTGTACATTTGACCTTGCCAGTGGCTATTATCAGATTGAGCTTGAGCCAGAAGACCGAAAGAAAACGGCGTTCATTACAAGATATGGGTTGTTCGAGCACACCAGAATGGGAATGGGCCTTTGTAACGCCCCAGCAACATTTCAGCGGGCCATGCAACTCGTTTTGAGAGGACTTACTTGGACACAGGTGTTAGTTTATCTTGATGATGTCGTGGTTCTCGGTCGCAACTTCGAGGATGGTCTCATTAATTTGAGGGCTGCATTTGAAAGATTTAGACAGTATACCCTGAAGCTGAAACCAAAGAAGTGTCAACTGTTTCAGCCTGAAGTTGAGTTTTTAGGAAAACTGGTGAGTGCTAATGGCATCTCCGTTTCTCCATCTAAGATAGAAGCAGTGAAAAAGTGGCCAACTCCCAAGTCAAAGAAAGAACTCATGTCATACCTAGGGTTTGTCAATTACCACCGGGATCACCTGCACAACTATGCAGAAATGACTGCATGTCTATACGACCTTGCTCACCAGACAGGAGAAGCTGAATGGCAACAGTGTCACGAAAAGGCGTTCCAACAGTCAAAAACGGCGTTAATAAGTGCACCTTGCCTGACATATCCTAATGCCAATGATAAATTCATATTAGATACAGATGCATCTGACACCACCATAGGTGCAGTTTTATCACAATTACAAAATGGTGAAGAAAGGGTTATATGCTTTGCAAGCCACGTTCTATTGAAGCCTCAGCGTCGTTATTGTACAACAAGGAAAGAGTTACTGGCCGTTGTTAAGTTTTGTCGGCATTTCCGTCACTACTTACTTGGTAGACGTTTTATTTTACGCACTGATCATAACAGTTTGGTATGGCTAATGCGTTTCAAGCATATTGAAGGACAACTAGCGCGATGGTTGGAAGAATTGTCATCATTTGAAATGGAGATCATCCATCGTCCAGGAAAGAAGCATTGTAACGCTGATGGTCTAAGTCGCATCCCAGACGATGTTCCTGAATGTGACTGCTATAGGGCAGGACTTGATCCTACAACACTGCCATGTCATGGTTGCAAATATTGCCTACGAGCTCACGAACAGTGGAGCAGATTCGGAAATGACGTAGACGACGTGATTCCATTGGCTACTAAGTCAGTGATAGCATCAGTACGCACGGTTTCAGTAGTGGCTGAAAATGATAAGGACATGTCCACTGACCAAGAGCCCACGGCTCTGGCAGGGGATTGTCATTCAGATCCATCACCAAGTTTAGACGATACTCTACCATATGCTGATGGCAATCCATGTAGCAACTGGGCACCTGAATACCCACCTGAACAGTTAAAGATATTTCAGCAAGAAGACCCTGAGTTGGCTCCAATATTAAAATGGATGGAGGAAGACGTCGAGCCAACACAGGCTGAACTACGTTTGCAAAGTAGGGCAACTAGGTCGCTTTGGTTGTGTAGACCTTGCTTTGTCATGTTTAACCATGTTCTATACTATAAATTCATAGGTTGTCCAGCACGCCAAGGTCTTTGTTTAGTTGTTCCATCGGAATTAAAAGGAGAGGTGCTTAAAAATTGTCATGACACCAAAACATCAGGACACTTGGGTCAGAAAAAAACGCTCGATAAGTTAAAGCAGGCTTTCCTGTGGTATAACATGCGCAAAGATTGTGACGATTATGTTAGTACTTGCGCCACCTGTAGTCAAAATAAAAAGGCGCATGTGCAACCTAGAGCACCACTTGGGCAGTTCCACGCTGGGTATCCAATGGAGAGAGTACATCTTGATATTCTTGGACCTTTTAATACAAGTAATAGCGGCAATAATTATGTTTTGATGATGGTGGATCAGTTCACAAAATGGGTAGAGATGGCTGCGTTACCTGAACAGACTGCGAAGTTGATTGCTGAGAAATTTATTGTGCATTTCGTGGTGACATTTGGGTGTCCCTTGGAAATCCACACTGACCAAGGACGAAACTTTGACAGTGACTTATTTAAAACACTATGTGATGCCTTGGAAATTGCCAAAACCAGAACAACCCCGTATCATCCATCATCAAATGGCCAGGTAGAGAGGTACAATACCATTGTATTGGCCATGATTAGATGTTTTATTGAGAAAAATTGTCGTAACTGGGACAGAGACTTGCCTTTCTTGTCTATGGCAATGCACTCAATGGTGAATAGGCAAACTGGATTTACGCCGAATCAAATGATGTTGGGTAGAGAGACTATTCAACCTGTTCATCTTCTCCTCGGCATGCCACAGTACGGTCAGAACAGAATGACCCCCAACCTTTGGGTAAAACATTTAGTCGGTAGGATGCAAAAGATTCACGAATTTGCAAGGCACAGTCTTCACACCTCGCAACTAAGACAAAAGCGGGATTATGACCTTAGGGTTGTTGAACATAAATATCAACCAGGCGATTTGGTGTACAAGGCAGACTCAACTACAAAAGTCGGGCAGAGCCGGAAGCTTAAATCACCATGGTGTGGACCGTTTCTTGTCGTGTCTAGTAGACCCCCATTGTACACTATCCGAGGAAGAAAAGGAGACTCAGTAGTGCACCATGACAAGTTGAAACTTTGCAACGACAGGGATATCCCGACCTGGATCAAAAGACTTAGGCATGCCTTATTCCAAGCTGAAAGTGAAATGGATGAGAGCTGGGATGATCTTGATGATACAATACCCTATGGTGTTGACTTTAATGTTCAGGGCATGTTCGATGCAAATCAGCCCACTTTTGATAGTGTTGTTTTACCCCAGTCATTAGGTGACCCGTCCTATATCCATACTCCGTTGACACAAGAACTGGAACAGGGGCCCCAGTGTGATACAGTTACCGCTTTAGATGCTACTAGTAATAGCATTGATGAACCTCAAAATTTAGACCTGGGGGAAATTTCAAGTTCAGATAACGGTTTCAATGGGGACATTGTAGATGCCGAACTCAGCAGCACAGATGACGAGAAGAGGCCCTCGGCCTCTCTGTCTTCTGAACACACATCAAGGTATGGTAGGCCAATCAGATGCCCACTACGATACCAAACGTAATAGATATTGTGTGGGATAATTTCATATGTATATATGTATATATTTATTTTTGCGTGTTCGTACTTAGTAATAAATGTGCATAATTTTCGCTATTGTATTTCTAATCATGTTATGTTTTGATTTCCTCTCATTCTAGGATGGAAGAGGGGTCTCGTTCAGACCAAGATGTGTTGTCACTGAGTCCACACAGCGAGTGGCATGAAAGTAAATCCGATTGTACCGATCTTGACGTGGCAGATCTAATGGTTATAGATGAAGTAGGGCCAGATGAAGACGTATGTCCAGATGAAGAAGTAGGTCCAGCTGAAGAAGTAGGTCCAGATTACCAGACTGCTGGTGTAGCTTCTGGGGCCCTAGGCCCTGTTGAGACACACAGCAGTGTTGGTGTAGATACTAGTATTGGTATATACCATAGTGAGATCGATGAGGAGAGAAGCGGCGCGGTAGCAGTCTCGAAAAACAGATTACGACAGTGTCCAATATGTGGGATGGTGTCCAGGGAAAAGACACGCCGTCATGTCCTCAAGAGACACCTTCCATGGTTTTGGTCGGGTGCTACTGCCTGTTGGGATTGCTGTGAGCAGGAAATCCAGGCATCTTCTCTAGCCAGGAGACACACAGAGGAACATAGGATTGGTTGTTTCTTTGATGAAGAACACCTTCATTTGTGGTGCCAGTTGGTGAGTGGCTCTCTTCACCTTGTTAAATCGTGGTTTGGCTTAACAGATCTCGAAGGCTTGTTACAGTATGTACTTGACCGGCAATTACATGAAACAGTCACCAGTGGTTTCAGTGACCAAGAGCAACAGCTACTGGTGTTCTATGCACAGAACTATAGTCCTGACCGCCTGTCGCACATCAGTGCTAACCCTCCCAACCATGTCATCAGTCTGACCAACTGGGAGATTATGACTAGCCTATTACGCAGAGTTGGACCTGCTCAACAACAGTCTCTGTTATCCTGTGATAAATTTGTTACTTATGAGGGTGCATGGATTGTGGACACTGTACCAGTACTTCTAGAGCCATTTGTCTTTGTAGACAGTCATTTTCATTTAGATTTAATCCTCAAGAGACTACATTTTAACACATTTTTACATATGAGCTCACGAATATCTCCGGCTGAGCATAACAACACCTTTTACTACGGAGTTGCCAACTATGTATTCCCAGAACATTGGGACAGCTGGTCAGTACAAGTTGGAGCTGCAAAGTCAGTGTATGTATCATTCGGAATACATCCCCATATTGCTGCCAGAGGAGTCAGTCACAAGCAACTTGAGGACTTGGACCACCTGTTGGGAAACTACAAGTGCGTAGCAGTCGGCGAAATAGGCCTTGACTTCACAACCAGGTGCGGATGCAAGCGATGTCACACTCCACAGCAATGTCAACAGCGAATGCGGGACTGTCAGGAAAAGGCCTTGTTGGAGATGCTGCAGATCGCACAACGTAGACAGTTGCCTGTCATCTTGCACTGTCGTGATAGAGGTAGTGGTGATGCTGCAGCCCGTGTATTGGCCATCATTCGCAGTGGTTTTGCTGAATTGCACTATCATCGCCATTGCTTTGATGGTAGTATTGAGGAATTGAGAGAATGGCAAAGCCTTCCTAATGTTGTGTTTGGAATCACGGGCAAGTTTCTAAAGGACACGAACACAAACAGTGATGCGATCTCAAGGATCTTACCACATCAGTTAATCCTTGAGTCCGATGCCCCGTTTCTTTCGCCAAGGTCATGTTGTGAGGTGAACCATCCCTGGAATTTGATAGATGTTGCTTTGGCAGTGAGTCAGCGCAGAAACATTCCGTTGAACATTTTAAACTGGATGGCTAATGATAATGCCCTCCGATTCTACGGTATCCCAAAGTTAAGACAAGAGCCAGCTAGCTGGGGCCCTAGGCCTCGTTAGCAATTTTTCAATAATAGAGATTTTGATGGATTCTGTAAATAGTTTTATCAGTACCAGGAAGGTTCCGATATATGTATATGCGTTTCTTTTCATATGGATGACTTTGAGTTTCTTAATCAACTCAATATTTTATACAGAAACTGATTTTCATACAGAGTGTTTTAATTTGCATCTCTAACTATTACCCGCAACATCAGCGAGTTATGAACTAGCGTTAAATTCTTGGCTGTATTTTATCTTGTTTTTAGGTTTATTTTTTTAGTTTAAATATGTGACTGATTCTACATGAAGGGGACGGATGTGGTGCCGCTTATGTATACATAGAAGAACCAGTCCATATCTTACAGTATGCCAAGCAATACCTCTGGACGACTGACGTCACGAGGATTCTCTTCTACTTCCGTTTACTGTATTAACCACATGTATTATTATATTGCTGTCTACTGATTCATCAGATATACAGAGATTTACAGATATTAAAGGTATTCTGTTTATTACACATACACTTTACTTATTTGTACCATATCGGCACAACACTATCATCATTTTCGTTTCATAGGGCTTTGAACAAAGAGGTTTTTATTTCTGAACTCCAATATAAATGACTCATATCGCAAAAATAATACATGTAATGTAATTAATCAAACAAATTCAGAGTTCAATACTATAACTTACTTGTCTCGCATCGAGACCCATTCCAGTACTCTATGTCTTTACAGCCACAAAGTGACCCTCTACAGTGAAGATTGTCTGCGCACTCAATTGAATCATTACATGACACCATTATTGTTTTCCCTAAAAGCAAACAAAAACTGCATGATGATTTTTTTTAATTTTGTTTATGCTTATTGGTCAAATGAACACTTTTAGATGGAGTTCGTCCGGCTCAGTCTTATGTTTTTCTATGTTGTGTTTTGTATACTCTTGTTTGTCTTTTGATCGTTTTTCGTTTTCTGCAATGGCATTGTCAGTGTGTGTAGTTACGGCTGTCTGTTTAATAGTATTTTCCGTCATTTCTTATTGACTTTTTATTTTTCAATTCTTTTGTTTTTTGCTTTGTGCTTGAATCAAATCAATTTTTAAGATATATTGGAGATCTCAATTACTGCATGTTGAGACGTCTTAAAAACAAAGAACTCTCGCCCACTCTTTTCACGCCTGATATTTGTTCACGCTCTGTTAAATTCCTACTATAGTTACTTAAGCTACACTCCAAGCCATCCCAGTAGTGTGTATCTATACAAATGCAGCGGTGTTTGGCACATTGAAAGTTCTCCTTGCATTCATTTGTTGACATACAGGATTCGTCTTTTCGTCTCCCTGTTCAAGAACAAAATTTACTTTTTTATTATAAGATTGCGTTTATCATACTCATGTTATTTCTATATTCAACAAGATACGACCTAATGTATCATTAGATGATTTTGTTAAGGAAACTGATCGTCAAACATTAATATCGCTCATGCAGTTGCTGTTGTCAAAATTGCAAGCATCTGATATAATTTACGTCAATTTTCCTTTTGTTACTCCAATGAACAAATGATTAATTGACAGAAGATGGTTGGCGCTTGATGAACATGAGACATACAAACTATTGAAACTTGTTCATAAAAGAGTGACGAAAGATACCAGAGGGACAGTCAAACTCATAAATTAAAAATAAACTGACAACGTCATGGCTAAAAATGAAAAAGACAAGCAGACAAACAAAAGTAAACATGACACAACATAGAAAACTAAAAAATAAGCAACACGAACCCTACCAAAAACTAGGGGTGATCTCAGGTGGTACGGAAAGGTCAGCAGATCCTGCTCCAAATGTGGCACCCGTCGTGTTGCTCATGTTATAACAAATCCGGTAAATAGTCTAATTCGGTAGGTCACATTCATAAGAGGCATATATCAAATGTAAATGGAAGAGATTGGCTACTCTGCAAGTGGTGCATCATATCATCTGATACAATACACCTTTCGAACTTCTAACTTTATTTGGCCCTTTTAACTTTGTTAATTGTTTTTTTGTAGGCAAAACGCTCGTTAAGCGTACTAAATTTGAATTTTGGTGTATGTGATGAGTTTGTTTAAGAGTCATTTTATCATTCATGATACTCGCATTTCTCAAGTTCTTTCATTTTTGATAACTTTTTATTATTACTTTTAATACAGGCTGTTCCTTTCCAGAATTCTGACTCATCGCAACGACATGTTCCTTCACTGCAACTTAATGTATCTTTACATTCAACAGATGATTCACAATCAGTATTCAGGTCTTTCTCTGTAAATCAAAAGAGGACAAAAGTACATTTTTTACCGACGTAATCATTAATTAAAAGCAAAATGATTGCACTATTTTGTCACTTAACCCACACCCAACCCGGAGTTGCATATTGTATTATGTGATATGCTCATAGTTGAAGTTAATGGGGGTACTAGCTGTCAAATT
The DNA here is from genome assembly GCF_965363235.1 of Mytilus galloprovincialis. Taxonomy (NCBI): domain Eukaryota; kingdom Metazoa; phylum Mollusca; class Bivalvia; order Mytilida; family Mytilidae; genus Mytilus; species Mytilus galloprovincialis. The sequence goes on along the minus strand of NC_134850.1, from coordinate 66,889,919 downwards.
CATGTTCACCGATTTGACTCAAATTTTCATCCTCGACTTATATCATTCTATAACGTCTATCCAAGGTTTAAGATAAACAATTTACGATGCATAAACTCAAAATTATTTAACAGCATTTTGTCTGTCTTTTAGTATAAAAGCCATCTAGTTCACAATCGAGGTGACAATCCGACGAACGCCTACGGTTATATAATTCGTTGTAAACATAAATATAGATATGAATTGATAGTGAACTCGTGCAATTGGATTTTTCTAGGTCTGCTTAATTTCGTATTGTAGGTTGAAACAAAATAATAATTAGAACAGTTTGGGATGTATATAAGACACTACGTGATTGATATAGAAAAATAAATATACTACAATTCTAGAAGCAATGGCATTGTTTCCAACTTTAGGAATATACAATGTAATCCATAAGTACAATACAATACTCACTATGGAGACATGCATTGTCGTTCATGTATTTAGAAGTTGGACAATGACATGTACTCTCTAGACAACGGAGACCTTCCTGACATTCATTTCCAATCTTGCACGACATCGTTACTGACTTTCCTTGAAATATAAATATAAATATATATATATATATATATATATATATACTAGTAGTTGTCGTTTGTTGATGTGGTTTATAAGTGTTTCTCGTTTCCTGCTATTTATATAGATTATATCATCGGTTTTTCCGTTTGAATGGTTTTACACAAGTAATTGTGTTATGCCCTTTATAGCTTGCTGTTCGGTGGGAGCCAAGGTATTGTGTTGAAGACCGTACTTTGTCCTATGATGGTTTACTTTTATACATTTTGACTTGGATGGAGAGTTGTCTCATTTGCACTCATACCACTTCTTCTTATATTCATATAGTCTGATTTATCACCAACTCTGAAATGTGTATCCCTCTGGACTTATATTAAACGTAAACAAATATAGATATAGATATATAACGGATTCATATTTCTTTCATAGTAAATTCAATTTGGGAAACAAATCGTATGTGTTATTCAAAACTATTTAAGATAACTCCAATAAGGTAACATTTCTAATTACTACAATTATTGATTAAGGTTATTGTCTGACAAATAATATCTGTTTTTTCTCTCGCATACATATTGATGTTATGTAGGCAAATACTTATAGTTTGACTTTAATAGTGGTTGCTTAAAAAATGACAAAAAATTAGGGTATCAAATAAGAACTATGATAATTAGGGTTATCGACAAAATAGATATTTTTGTTCAAAGTTTACCTCCTTAGTCCTTATAAGCCTTCAAAAAGTGTTTATCATATCATCTAGACAAGTCATAGTGTATTGCTTTAGTTTTGGTTTTTGACCCGGATTTGTTGTCAGATAAATCAATTTATGACTATTGAACAGCGGGATACAACGTATTGCCTTTATTTAGCTATACTCACTTTTCGTACAGTAAATTTCATTCCAGTAATCATTGTTAGAACATTGACATTTGTTTAAGTTGCACTGAAGAGTTTCACTGCATTCTAAATGTGTGGTGCATTTGGAATTAATAGTCTTTCCTGTATTGTGTAAAAGAGAGGGAAATTATATAAATTACACTGATAAAAAATAGCAGTGACAAATCTTAATCGATTTATTACTGCTGAACAGTAGTAAACTACTGTTGCCTTTATTGAAGACATGCACACAACATGAAAGGTAATCGTGTATGATGACGACATGGCTGTATCTTAATTGTGATAACATATATGTTCATTGAAAATAGACACCAAAGACTATAAAGTTTTAGACTAAAGTGAATACTCGTCATATTTTTCAATCGAACAATATCAACCATATAGTCACTGATACTAGATGAATTGTTGAAAGTGCTTATTGATGTTGGTATTAACATAACAATGTGACCAAACTATCCAAACTTACACCTGAAACAGTACACACATTTAAATAAATTTGATGTGATTATATCCAATCTTTTAAAATTTACCCGTGACGTCACTTTTGTGGCGTTGATACCTTCGTGTGACGGACAGTTCATGGTTCTGTTGTGCTGTCCTAGGTTGGTCTACGTGTACGTTTTTATTCTCTGGCGATCATGTTATTTGTGTATTTATCTGTCCTGAATGTTCTTGCATTTAGTTGTACTGTATTATTGTTATTTAACATTGCAATGAAAGCGCGAGGTTTGGCTAGCAACAAAACCAGGTTCATCCCACCATTTTGTTCATAAAATTTCTTGTACCAAGTTAGGAAAATAGCAGTTGTTATCTTATAGATCGTTTCTGTGTGTTTAGCATTGTCGTTTTTTTTGTTTCACTTGTGTGTCTGTTGTTTCGTTATTTTCCTCTTACAGTTGATGTGTTACTCTCAGTTGAGCTATGACTTTTGAAGAGCGGTATACTACTTTTGCGCTTTCCATATAGACATTTGAAAGGTGACTTTCCATTTGTAATTTTCCTTGGTGTTTTTGCTAATTAATTTTAAAACTATATACTTAATGAGCATGAAAAACCATTCCAGTAGTCGGAGCTGAAGCATTGACATCTTTGTCTGTAACAATGCATTGGATCTTTGCATTCCTCGCTGGATGCACAGGTTTCAAACACAACTTTCTCTATAAATATAATGATGTTATTGGTTTATTTTTTCGTACGATAATTTGTACTGGTTAATCGACCGTTATAGAATATCCGTTTCTTAGATGATAGCGAATACGTTCTAATAACGTCCCATTTATCACTTATGTGACCTACCGATTTAGACTTATTACCGGGTATGACATGAGCTACACGACTGGTGTCACATATGGAGCAGGATCTGATTACACCTCGGGAGATCCAGAGATCACCCAAATTTTCGGCGGGAGTCGTGTTACTGAGTTTTAAGTTTTCTATGTTGTGTTTTATGTAAGTCATTGTTTGTCTGTTTGTCTGTTTGTGTGTTTGCAGTTTTCTTTTTTCTGCCATGGCGTTTTCAGTTTAATCTCGGCTAATGAAATAGAAATTCCCTTTGGTATCATTCTATTGAAATGATTGAAAGGAGATTTTAAAAGAATTGATATAATTTTATATTTAAAACTTTGGTTTCATTTCATCATTTTATCAACAAGTTCTATGGATTTTCCCCTTTTAAATTTCCCTTAGAGTTCGTTTTTTTATTAATACTTTTATACTAGAACATGGTAACTTATATAACTGTCTCTATTTCAGACCTACTAGAAACACATTTGTCACCATTCCAGAAGTCTGTTTCCCTACACTGACACGTGGAATTTGAGCACTGCAGTAATTCAACGCATTCATTCGAAGAACCACACGTCTGTCTCCATGTTTTCTCTGAAAATAAAATTCTAATTTTATTATAATTTACTTCAGTTTGTTTATTTTCTTTTTATCCAAAATGGAATCCCGTAAAGAATTAAGGTTTGATAGTTTCTTTTGAAAACGTCAGGTGACACTAAAGCTCAGTTCACTCTCCTTTGTGTTGGTTTCTTCTTCAAAATGTGTAGTCTTTTAATGAATTATTGTCAGCAAAGAATAATTTAGAGAGTAACAAGTTAGATATCAGCACATAACATGTTTTCCTGAAAACCATTATCAATTAGGCTGTAGACAAAATGTTTAAAAATTCAAACACATACATGTATTAAAACGTTTGAAATCATTCATAGAACATTATTCAGTCATCAGAAACCAACTAATATATTAATATGTTGATAATCCGTTTTACTTTGCACTTTATATCCACACTGAACAATCGTCTAAACTTTTTTTGAATGTCAAGACCGATTTAATTTAGTTAACTTTAATACTCACTGTTATAACAATTTGTACCATCCCAGTATAAGTAGGCCTCACACTGACACGTTCCATCACGACACAATAGTTTACCGTAACATTCATTTGACGTGTTACATGGTGCACTGATGTTTGTTCCTGAAAATATACAACATTGGTATGTTTAAAATATAGCTAAACAATCCAATGTATTTAGTTACACTTTTGACTTTTGTCTAGCCCAAGACTGTATGCATTCTTTTTGTCGAGCAACTGCAATATTTTTTCAAGGAGGCGACTTATTAGTGATGTTACATTCCGCCTTCGACGTTGGCGGCGTCACATTGAGTGAATTGTACTTTGTTGATTACAAAACTTACGGTTAATCTCAGCATATAGAGTCTGGTTGTTCATTTTTTTAAGGCATACTAACTTTGCCAAATCTTCATTGAAATTTGATTTAACTTGTACAGAAGCTTTTCATGATCAAGTTAGAGTATCTTGAGCAAATAAATGGACTGGTTGTATAGTAAGCATTAACTGACAGTCATACGTTTAAATGTTTTTTAGACTTCATTTTATATTTTAATCCTTTATGGAATAAGAATAAGATTGTACAGAAACTTCTTCAAGATCAAAAAATAAATATTCATCAATTTTTTTTATTAATTTTCTCGTATTTTACAGATAAATAGACTTTTTAGCGGTCAACATAACTCTTTTACCCTGACATCAGCAAGGGAAGGATTGACACACTGTTCATTATTAGTATTGCTAATATTATAGGTTACACTGTTAGTTCAAATGTTAAATACATATTCATTTGTATCCTATGAGAATTATTGATAGTTCATTTAAATCGGACATATTCTGATTCGTATAGGTCTGCTACACACTTACTTGGAGAACAAACATTGCCTGTCCAGTAGTCTTCCTCTGCACAACGACACTTGCCGTGAATACAATACAACGTTTGACTGCATTCCAGAGTGTCATCACACGCAGTAAATATCTGAGTTCCTATTCAAAAGGATAATGATAATAATAATACAATTTGATGCGTTAAGATATTATGTAAATCTTGAGAACAAGCAAAAGGAAACTAATAATATACAGATGACAAAAGCATGATGATAAACTGTTAAAATAAAGTTAACAAGTAATTTTAGATGTCAAAATATGTAACCAAGATACCTATAAGGTGAACTCAAATTTATATTACCTTAGCCACTATCGCGACAAATCTGTTTGGAAGTGAAGCACATAAAGCATCTCTAAACAAAAACATAAAAAAGTAGTCCAAAGTTAATCGGACCTGCGAAAAAACATGTTTAGGTCAGCTTGCGTAATTGATTGATTAATAGATTGATTGGTTGATTGGGAGACTGCAACAAATATAAAATTAATATTCATGGAGATAACATTTTAAGAAGATATGTTATGGATAACCCCTGCTTTATACAAGACAAACAAATAGAGTCGGTGACTCTTTTCACAAAACAGCTTACGTTTAAGATTGATCTTAAGTCATACAGTACTGAAATGCTGCAATTGTTTGTATCTGTCCTAAGTCAGGAATCTGATGTTCAGTGGTTGTCGTCTGTTTATGTGGTTCATAAGTGTTTCTCATTTCTCGTGTTTTTATATTGATTAGACCGTTAATTGTTTTTCCCGTTTAAATGGTTTTACACTAGTACTTTTTGGGGCCCCTTATACCTTAATTGCGGTGTGAACCAAAGCTCCATGTTGAAGGCCGTACCTTGACCTATAATAGTTTACTTTTATAAATTGTTACTTGGTTGGAGAGTTGTCTCATTGGCACTTATACCACATATTCCTATATTTATGACTTTGCAAATATTTTACTCTTAAGGTTATTTATGAAAAGAGCTGCAGAACTTTATCGATCTTAATTTATATTGAACGTATTTCTGTTTGCGTACACATGCATTACTCTGACTCCAAATCAAATTGTCCAGTCGTTGAATACCCCTTTATGTCTTGGTGAAACAGAACATTTCAATTTTAAAGTCTTTGATATGTGACAATTCCAATTCTAAATTACTTGATTTGGACCCTCCAACTTTTTAAGTATTTAACTCGGCCACCATTTATAGGTGACTCGCGTTCCCAATTCAGGATTCTGTAATTGAATGATTGTATTTTGTTTTTGTTTATCATATTGTTTTTTTGTTTATTGCTTTGTACATTAATATTTTGTTAAATTGTTGTTTGGTTGAACCACTGTACTGGGAGGATTAGAACAATTACAACACTACTTTACCTGTCAACTATTCAAGAATATTCTTTCAAATATTGTAAACCAAAAAAAAAAAGTAAATCACAAAAAATAATGAACTCCAAGGAAAATTCAAAACGGAAAGCCCCTAATCAAATGGCAATTCAAATGATCGAACACATCAAACGAATGGACAACAACTGTCATATTCCTGACTTGGTACAACAACATTAACCCCATCAAAAACTGAGGGTGATTTCAGGTGCTCTTGAAGAGTAAGCAGATCCTACTACCCATATAGCACCTGTCGTGTTGCTTATGTTATTACAAAGTCAGTAAATAGTCTAATTCGGTAGGTTACATTCGTGAAAAGGGAACGGGATTGGTGATTTTCTAATACAAGCTAAAACAAATTATTAAACTACCTTTAGTCGTGTCAGTAGGACTTTGCTTTTCCCTTGAAGCAAACGGTCCGATTTTACCAATGCATGAAGTCAGGCCTGTTAAAAGCAACATCCACCATGCACGCGACATTTTAAAGAATTACAGGGAAGGAAATTATATTATTACATATATAAGTTGATAACAATTTACGAAGGTTAAATAGGGAGAGACGAAAAAGCTTTCTTTATTTTTTTATCATCTGGGATAACAATTGATAACGAAAGCTTTTTAAGTGTAGACATCGTTGTTTAGTGATTTTTTTCCCTATCAGATGGACGCAAGTGATTAAAATTTTCAATGAAAATACACAAACTGTTATAAAACAAGTCCTGTTGGTGAACTCATAATAAAAAAGTTAATCATTGAAATTTGTACCTAGATGTACCTACATGTAACAATATCTGACAGGATATCAGGTCTTCAGAAATCTTATATCAAATAATTTAATATATATATATATATATATATATTTCCGTAAGTGCAGTTGTAAATATTTCCTCCTACAATAGGGACCGTACGCGCGTATGAATAGAACTTTGGTTTGAATATCATTTCATTTAAGCTGTTGTAATATGTTATTGTGTGCTAATGTATGATGTCTCGGTTGGTCTGTCTGTCTGTTATAAATTTACATTTCAATATGTTGGAATTAACTATTTTTGGATTCTTATAAATTCTATATATAACTTTTGGACTAGTTTAAATCTCGGTCTATTTCTTAAATTTATTCTTACATACTTTTGATTTTTTAACCCTGTATGCTAACATTCCCATGAAAATTTTAAAATTGTTTGTACGCACATTGAACGACAAATTTATGTGACGTATAAATTTTTCTGACGTCAGACACTCAAATCAATAAATGTGTTGTTTTTGTGTTCTGTTAAATTGTTCCTTTTAAAATTGATAAACGATGATGACTGATGTACCCATATTTTGACTATTTTATTTATTGTGTCTGTTTATTTAACGCATCAATGTAAAAATATCGGAAATTGATGAGACTGTCATTAAAGTGAGAGGGTTAGCGCTATAGAACCAGGTTTAATCCACCATTTTCTACATTTGAAAATGCCTGTACCAAGTCAGGAATATGACAGTTCTTGTCCCTTCGTTTTTGATGCGTTTTGTTATTTGATTTTGCCATGTGATTATGGACTTTCCCAATTGATCTTCCTCTAAGTTCAGTATTTTTGTGATTTTACTTTTTTTGGTATAGGACTTTTAAAGAAAATGGTGGGTTGAACCTGGTTTTGTGGCTAGCCAAACCGCTCGCTTGGGTGATTTTTAAAGGTATTCGAAAATCAATTTCTAATACTAAGAAATCATTTTCTGATAAATAAATTCTGTATTAAGACTTTCTAATATTTTTAAATGAGATTTTAATGTTAAACCGAAAATACGGTATTTTTCATTATGAAAAAATAGCTTTTCATATGTACTGTAAATATCAAATAATGTATAAAATATATTTTGATAATTTCTACTTTTTTCTAATTATCATTTTATGTATGAATTTGTCTGTTATAAAAACCAAATTATGTTATTGTTTTGTGACAAGCCGACTTCAAGTAAAGTTTATTTTCAAAAATTCGATTCGCTTTGATTTGATGGTGTTCCATCGAAAATGGAGGGATTCGTTGGTGAACATGTACATTTAATTTATCGTTTCACTTCCCGGTATATATTAGCCCGAAGTAAACAAGAAAAGTATCATCTATAATAGAACTGTTTGATTATTTATTTCATTCATCTCAACATCCATTCTTGGTTTTATATGTGTTTCATTTCAGATAATAATTAAGGCATGTAGAAATTTTTATACAATTTTCAGCATGTTCAGCACAGGCACTTGTTTCTATCCATTGGGAGACCCACTATCAACGTATAAATATATGGAGATACGTTGATAGTGGGTCTCCCAATGGATAGAAACAAGTGCCTGTGATGTTCAGACACCAAATTATTTTGGGAATGGTAAAAAAATATAATCTTATTTTACATTTGTAAAAATAGGGCAGAATGGCATTTTCTACTTAATATGGCAGTAACTTGCAACAGTTGATGCACCAATAGACCACTTTCGAGTTCATCCGTCACCGGAAAAAACTCGTCAATTATATGCGCCTTTATGACGTCATTTACCAGATAGAGGGGGTTGCCTGTATCCCTGCACTATTTATGTTCATCAAGCGTCTTGGTGATCGTCATTGTGCAGGATAAACTAGAAATAATGGTTGTTCTGTAGGTACTTAATGACAATTCCCTAATGACATCAATGCTGATTGTCAATTTTGAGAATTCAATTTGTCGTATAATTCGTACAATATAGAATTATAGTTTTCCAACCACTCGCTCAACATTGGAATGGAAGTGACGACGCCCCTAAACGCACAAATGACGTTCACTAAAACCAGAGTTTTTGATGGAAATGCATCGAACTCGAAAGTTGTCTATTGATGTACTTTTAAATTTAATATACATATGCCCAGTTTTCTGCTTATCTGACTAAAAATACAATCTATTGTTCACCATGATTGAAAACTGTGATGATCAGGTAAATTCTACTCACTTATGCCTAACTGAACAGAATTTCTATTGTTAGATTTGACATGAAATTTAAAGGTCAACTATTCCTTTTGTTGTTGATCAGGTGGGTATACAATAGATTGCAAGTTTTGTCACTAAAGCAGAAAACTGCTCATCCCAATTTATAATAAATTGCATATATGTTGATGCATATAATGCTAGAGATTTTAGCCAATATAACTAGAAAATGCCATTCTGTCCTAATTTGCTTTAAATCCAGTGTAAACAAAAATACCTCTATAGAGGAATAATTTTATCCCTCTAAAGAAGGATTATCGCTCTATACAGGTATAATCACCATACAGGGGGTTTGTTCCCAACCTGTTTGTAGCTGATACTTGTTAATTTCTGTGTTATTGACATTGATCTCTTGTGTCTTAAGTAATCATACCTCATCTTATTTTTCATATGTATAATTTTACATAATATTTTTATTAATCAGAAAATGCTTCGTTGGAACAGATACATTTGTAGCTACAATCATCTTTTTAAAAGAGGGACGAAAGATACCAAAGGGACAGTCAAACTCATAAATCTAAAACAAACTGACAACGCCATGGCTAAAAATAAAAAAGACAAACAGAAAAACAATAGTACACACGACACAACATAGAAAACTAAAGAATAAACAACACGAACCCCACCAAAAACTAGGGGTGATCTCAGGTGCTCCGGAAGGGTAAGCAGATCCTGCTCCACAGTAAGTATATGTTACGATCATCGTTGATAAAATGCATATATACAAATCATTTTCTTTACATAATGAAAATCTGAAAATAAGCTGTTAAAGTGGGGAAATTGGTCTTTTAAAATATCCCTGAATTTGTGAAAGTCTTGTCTTAATGATTTGCATGTACCATGGATTATAAAAAAAATGCAATGTAATTGGACAATTATTTATCAACTCTATCATTGTGTCTATGTATTATGTTTCTGCTCAAAGATTCAAGAATTTCCAAATACCCATAAAAAATTAACATGATTAACGAGTTCTGTGCCACAGGGCCGATTATCGGCCCAAAGTCATACTCCTTTCAGTGCCAAAGGGCCGATTCATTGGCCGATTGTAATGATGTTATGAACTACGTAATGTACTATGACGTCGCCGTTTATGTGATAAATTTAATTCCTCCGTCTTGAAACATTCGCGCGTTTTTTACCAAGATTAAAAAATATGAAAGGGGAGCTTTTTCATAAAATTTAGGAAAATAAAATTATGTAAAGGATGCATTTATAAATGCGTATATAATATTTAAAACTATAGCGTCTCAAATCCACTCTTTTTCCCGACACTATTGCAGTAGTCATTTAGTCTAGGCCGTTTAGTATATTTATGTTTTATTTACTTTCCTAAACGGGTTAAAGTTTGCAAAAATTCAAAGAACATAATACAAATAAAATTGTACCAACATAAAATATAGAAGATAGAAGTTACTCAAATACCCTTAACAAAGAACAGATTAGAAAACGTGCAAAAAAAACCTCCAAAAAAGTACGCAAAAAGTGCACTACACAATAATGACGTAATTAATCTAATGACGTGATTTGTTAACGCATCCATCGGATTATGGCTAATCCTTATCTGTGGTTATTCAGTTTATCCTCCTGAGTGAGGGATCACACAAAATTTAACCAGAATCTAGGACATATAAAAGAATACTGCAGAGAAATTTCAAAACCATTGCCTATTTCATGCTGATTTTCCCAATTCATTCGACGAAGAAATTTGTCTTGATAACATACAGTTATGCCCATGTTTCATTAAAATGACATCAGAGAATTTTAATGCATTGTTTTTGCTGTGTTTAATTTTTCTAGGCTTTATACGGCATACGTTTATAGAAATTTCAAAGTCAAAACACTTAAAACATGAATAATAAATCAATCATTATGGGCTGTATACAAGAGATACAAGGAAATTAATATTGTATTTATCGTGTGAAAATGTCGGATTGTGCCGGCCAAATTAATATTCCAGGTCAACATGACTCTTTTAATTGATACATATGTAACATGTTTCTTAGTAAAATACATGTTCTTTGATCGATGCATGTCTGTACTCATTTATTATTCGTCCCTTCTTCCAAATAAGAGAAAGAAAAACCGCGCACAACCTTAGAACTTTGTGAACAATAAAAAATTCTAAATTACAATTACAGTGACTTATTATTGTACGGTTGTCAAGAATTAATGAACACATTATTTTTCATATTAAGATACGATAGAAATTTCCTATTAAAAGAACTCTGACAATGTTAGATCAGGTCTTCATTTTATACAATTAATAAACAACAGGCTATTATTTGAACTTGGAATTATTTTTAATTATGGAATTTGCTTGATTTCTTGTTATTGATTTTTTTTATAAATTCCATGTTTATTCTGTACTGAAATGCTCTGTGCTGCGCACAACACTTTCTATTACAAAGAAAATACTATATTTTCAATAGAATGTACTGTGCCGTGCACAACACTATCTAACCAAAATACATTGTATGGAAAGTTTTATTAACCGCTCAAAAGATTATAATACCACATTAACATGGAATTTATTAAAAATTTTAAACACAAGAAATTATGCAAATTCCATAATTAAAAATAATTCCAAGTTCAAATAATAGCCTGTTATTTAACGTTTTTTTTTTTATGACATTTCGGAAGATCATATAATAAGAACCAAAAAAGGGTGGAAAATTATAAAATGAAGTTGTTCACAAAGAATAATCCCAAACTTTCTTTGATTTATATATAGTGACAAATTAATTTGCATTATCTGTTTTCGTATAATACCGAATTTTGACCCTGGAGGTATATGATTTAAAAGCCAGGTTTGCTTCTCCGGATAGAGCATTTGATTTTCTGGTACAGTTGAAGAGAGGGCAACTGAAAGAAGTAAAGTCAAACTTACAATCGGTGCAATTATTGTTTCATGGACACATAAAATAGTTATCCCTACTCAAGGCCCATACCAAAAAAATAGTTTACCTTATTAAGTTGCACTTTCTAGGACCAAGGATTCTTATTATACAAATCCTTGCTAGAACCGGGACCAGAATATCATACAAAACGAAACTTATCTAAATATCTAAACTCCGGAATCCAAAATCGGTAATATATGAAAGAAAATAGACTTTTATTAGAAAAGGTTTAATATTCCCGCCATTTTCAGTTAAAATCTTTTTGGCGCTATTATACTTGTACTATGACGTCGCCGATTTTGCGTAATCGTAAAGACAATCAGAAAAAAGCATTGGCACTGACGGGGTTTCTTTGAAAATTTATTTGGCAGTGAAAGGGTTAAGATATATATTATATGATTTATTTTACAAATAACTAACATATTTTACTACAGATAAAGAAAATTTAAGAAAAAAAGAGGAGACTACAAAACAATTATGTATGATAACACATGTATGACATTTTCTCAAGTACCTGTACATTTGTAACCCCATAGATTTATACCTTTGTTTGATTAGGATTGAAAAACAAGAGTTTCTTGGGAAAGAAGCATTTTTTTTAGCAATTTATATTTTTAAAGATCAAAAGAATGCATATATGTGGAAAGAGGCCACGGTGGCCGAATGGTCTAAGTAGTTACTACTGTAATCACTAGCCTGTCAACACTGTGGTTGTGAGTTCGAACCCCTCTTGTGAGGGTGCACTCTACTCCAATCTTAATTGACTAGGATTGTCAGTTTTCTTATCAAAGGTCAATGGTTTTCTCCAGGCACTCCGGCTTCCCCCACCAAAAAAAACTGGATGCCACGAAATAGCCTAAATGCGGTGCTTAAAAGTGGCGTTTAATCACCAAAAATCAAATCAAATTAAATGTGTAAAAACTTACATGTGTACCATTTTATTTACAGGACTTTGTTATGTTAGCATTTGTTTTTTTACTGACCATTCTTTCTACACTGGTGAATGCATTAGACAATGGGCTGGCTTTAACACCAACAATGGGATGGAGAAACTGGGAAAGATTTAGATGTGAAGTGGACTGTAAAACATACCCAAATGACTGTATTGGGTAAGTACATGTATACACTGAGACGGTTGTTTATAATATGATATATTAAACTATTGATTAATAGGTTTATTTTTGCTTTATGATTCCTACTCTTATAATAAAGGCTTAACAAAAAGTAAAATCACAAAAATACTGAACTCAGAGGAAACTTCAAAACGGAAAGTCCCTGATCAAATGGCAAAATCAAATGACAAAACACATCAAACGAATGGACAACAACTGTCATATTCCTGACTTGGTACAGGCATTTTCAAATATAGAAAAAGGGGGATTGAACCTGGTTTAAAAAACAAGCTCTCACTGTTCTTGGTAAAGAAAAAAACCCAGAAACTTTCAGTACTTTTTTATCTTGATTAACTAGTTCATTACTAACATGACAATATATCTTTTTAAAGTGAAAGATTATTTATGGATATGGCCGATGCTATGGTAGCTGGTGGATTTAAGGATGCTGGGTATGACTATGTCCTTCTAGATGATTGCTGGCCAGCTCCACATAGAGATTCCTCAGGAAGATTACAAGCAGATCCAAAAAGATTTCCTCATGGGATTAAAGCACTGGCTGATTATGTAAGTGACACACAGACTACCCTGAAAATATTTCTGCATTTATTTAATCTTGATATCAAGATGCAAAATGGTCAATCTTGTTGGTGTTGACTACCAAACTTTTCCTCAGATTTGCCAGTTCTATGTTTTACTTCTAAATGGTCTAATTATCTTATTGCTATACACAAAAACAAATGGTCTTTCAGTACATCATGTTGTGACATTTAATAGCTGGTTTTATGATTTCCTAGTAATACTTGTTATATAATTCTGAAAAACTATTTCAGAACTAATTTACTAGGTACTTTTATATCAGCAATTATGTTTGCTTAAATGACAATGACTTGAAAACATTTAAATGTACATTTCTTCCTAATAAAGAACTGTGGTGAAAATTAATACTGATTTAGAAATAATGCATTTTGCAGTTGTGCCAGTGAAGTGGGAAAACAATTTGTACTTTTTGTTGATTACCCAGATGAAATTATTAACATAGTGCTTCCATTATTGCTAATGAAAACAATGTGAAAATCATAAAACTTATGAATATAATGTGAATTTTAAGTTTTATAATTTATTTGACACGAATAAGCTTAGATCACAATTACCAAGAAACATGAAGTTTACAAATAATTGATATTATGTTATATTTATGAACAGATCCATTCTAAAGGTCTAAAGTTTGGTATTTATGAAGACTTTGGTACAAAGACATGTGCTGGTTACATAGGTAGTGAGTTCTATATGCAGACGGATGCCCAGACATTTGCTGATTGGGGAGCAGACTTGGTTTTCTTTGATCATTGCTATGCTGCAGCTAAGGATATGAAATATGGTAAAAATATAAAAATAAGACAATGTGGTATGATTGCCTTACCTACCATGCAATGGCTGTATAGCCAGTCAAGGTCGTTAAACATTTCCATTTGTTGTATTATTCGGCGTTTTGCATTTGCGCCGATCTGCATTTCATTTGCGCCAATTTTTGTTTTCATTTGCGCCGATTTTATTACAGGTAAATTACAGGTGAATAGATATAAGAAGATGGTGAGTGTCAATGAGAGAACTCTCCATCCAAGTCATGTTATTGTTCATTTATCATTATAGACCTCTTCCATTTGCCACTTGTACAAATGTAATGAATTGTCAATCACAACATGTATATAACTGTTGTCCCCTGCTCACCACTGGGAGGTGGAAGAAGGCCTACAAGATACATCTCCAGACTTTTTTCCTTGTTGACCGTATTCGTAGTTCTTTAGCATCTGTCTTTCGGACATTTACTACATGGTTATGATCGATCTGTGTTTTGACAATAGAATCCGTGGTAACTCTGGCTTTACACGATTTTATGGTACATTAGTAAGATATGTAGTTAACTTATGTTTGAGAACACTGACCTTCCGATATGTATGGCCCTCGATGATTAAAGAATTTACTTCTCGGTCCGTTTCAATGTGCAATATGACCATCAAGTTACAACGAAGTTCCAGAACAATATGGATCAAAATTAACTTAAACATGGATGAAAAACAATTATAAGTAACCAGATTTTACCAATGGTATAGCACAGTAGTGAGTACATGTACAAGTTTTAACTTACCTGTAAATCTAATTAGGAGCAAATATAAAATCGGCCCAAATGAAAAAATGAAATCGGCGCAAATGAAAGAATGAAAATTTTCAAAATCGGCGCAAATGTCATACGCCCGTATTATTGCCTAACACGGGGACAATGAAATAACTATCCACCTGTGACCGAATGATGAAAATATAAAGGACTATAGGTCCCTCTATGCCCTTTTCACAATGAGAAAAATCCAATGCCATACAATTCAGTTATAATTCCAGACATAACAAAATTCAAAAACAATTCAAAAACAAGGAATGGAAAAAAAAATTGAGACACATGAACATTATTTAGATCTTACTATATAATTTGTTTTTATAGATTTTACCATATAAACTTCATGATTATACATAAAGCACACAAACTTAAAGAATCAGATGAGAACCCTTGAAACTGATAAAGATAATCCCTGATATATGATATTAGTTTTTTTTTTTTTTTTTTTTTTTTATATTTTTAAGGTTTTCCTATTATGGAGTTTTTCTTGAACAAAACTGGCAGACCAATAATATTTACTTGTCCTTGGCCTATGGACAACAGAATACAGCATATTAAGGTATTGTCAAGTACAATTTGTATATTTCAGAAATTACAGTAATATTTGCTATTTTTGTAGCAGACAATACTTGATAAACAAATTTAGGGAATACGCCCGGACAAGCAGCATATAAATTTGAATGTTGCATACTACTTTAAAGTCAGAACTATAATATTTATTGTTGACCTCTGTCCAAAATCTGGCAAATCTAATATTGTCACTCTGAAACTTTTGCATTTTTTGCATTATTTTAATCATTGCAATAATTTCTGAATTTACACTACCAGTACATGTAATTGTAAAATTTAATTTAAAATGCATAATTAAATTACAAACTTACAACAAGTACATATTTACCTTATTCACTGGAAATTACTGATCTCCTCATGATTAAAATCTAAAAACACTCATACCAAATTGGAGAAATGATTGTTTCTTCACTATTTAGTTTCACTTTCTCCAGTTTGACTTCTTTATATTAGAAAAAAATGTAATATTTCATGCTAGACATTCCTGTTACACAGAAAATTTATAATAATAAAACTTATTTACACTTCTTAATTTCTAACCTGATCTACAAGGGTATAAGGAATATTTGAAAGATTTACAGAATGTTTGGTTTTATTATTTGTAGCCAGATCTACAAGGGTATAAGGAATATTTGAAAGATTTACAGAATGTTTGGTTTTATAATTTGTAGCCAGATTTCCCTGCTATAAGAAAGACCTGTAACATGTGGAGAATTTACAATGATATTGAAGATTCCTGGGATAGTGTGATAGGGATTATAAACTGGTGGTCTAAAGACTGGTACAACATGTCAGCTTACCATGGACCTGGAGGCTGGAATAACCCAGATATGGTAAGAATTGTATGTCAGCTTATCATGGACCTGGAGGCTGGAATAACCCAGATATGGTAAGAATTGTATGTCAGCTTATCATGGACCTGGTGGCTGGAATAACCCAGATATGGTAAGAATTGTATGTCAGCTTATCATGGACCTGGAGGCTGGAATAACCCAGATATGGTAAGAATTTTATGTCAGCTTATCATGGACCTGGAGGCTGGAATAACCCAGATATGGTAAGAATTGTATGTCAGCTTATCATGGACCTGGAGGCTGGAATAACCCTGATATGGTAAGAATTGTATGTCAGCTTATCATGGACCTGGAGGCTGGAATAACCCAGATATGGTAAGAATTGTAGCTAGACTGAAATCAGGGGTGCTATGTGGAATTCAGTTATATATATGACATGATTCAAATTACAGATATGAAGTTATAAGAAAAGTTGAGTTTGAAAGAGGACTATTTTATGCACTCTATACAGTTATAAGTAAAAAGTAAAAACACAAAAATACTGAACTCCGAGGAAAATTCAAAAAAGGAAAGTCCCAAATCAAATGGCAAAATCAAAAGTTCAAACACATCAAACGAATCAATGGATAGCAACTGTCATATTCCTGACTTGGTACAGGCATTTTCTTATGTAGAAAATGGTGGATTGAACCTGGTTTTATAGCTAGCTAAACCTCTCACTTGTATGACAGTCCATCACTTGCATTATGCCCATGTTAAAAGAATATGTTTTTGTTGAGCCTTGAAGACAGTTGCTTAAGCAAGTCATAGCGGTGATGTGTTTTGTCCTTGTTTATATTAACATTTAGTTTCATTCTGTCTTGAAATTATTTCGAGACTTTCATGAGATTTTACAAAACCTAAAAAGATTCTTTATAGGATGAAAAGACAGTATCCAGAGTTGAATTAATACTTTTTTCATTCCTTCATATTTTGCTGTGTTTAACTTTTTATTGATCTTTCACAATTTTTATATTGTCATACAGTAGTGAGTGTACTAATTTCACAGCAGAGGGGGACAGTATTCTAGGAAATCACAGTCATGTTTATTCATTTCTGTTTTAAACAATATAAATGGAACTGAAAGAAACTAGGTAAGCTAAGTGTGAACATGCTCTCTGCTAAATTTCATTCTTATTTCTTTTCAGATAGTTGTAGGTAACTTTGGGCTTAGTCCAGATCAGGAAAAAGTACATTTTGGGATGTGGTGTATATTTGCTGCACCATTACTGCTGGCTAATGACTTAAGAAGTATAAACAATAGGTCCAAGGCTTTGCTACTAAACAAAAGACTACTAGCTATTAACCAGGACCCCTTAGGTATACAAGGAAAACCAATTCAAATGGTAAGTCTATTATAATTATTGATTGATGGTTTATTATCTAGTGACAGTTAAGAACTAGAGGTTTTATAAAGTGCTATCTTTGAAACCCTTGAACTTGTTCCTTTTGAGTTGATGAAATCCTTCAGTGTTTGTTTGTTACCTTTAATTTTCTTTATTTTATTGATTTACAAGATATGAACATCAGTTTACTACTGTTTACTTAATTTGACACAGTCATCATTGCTGGGAGAACTGACTTAAATTTATTGCATTTGTTTTGTTTAATTTCAAAAATGCAAAGTTAACATAGTCTGATCTTAGCTAGTCTTTATTTTTCTTCTTATAAGCTGTCCATATATATTTGTTATTGACCTGGACATTGACGACTGTTTTATATTCACAAAAAAAAAATATAGCATTAGTATTTCAAGCTAGTTTGAGCATCTCAAAATTTGTTTTCATTGTTTAAATATTTTGATAGGGTGATGTGCAAGTGTGGACCAAGCCTATTCTACCCAAGGGAAGTAAAGCTGTAGCAGTGGTGTACACAGTACAAGGAGGAAATTTTATACGAGTCAAATATCCCCTGGAGTTCTATGGATTAGATGCTGGAGACTATCATCTAACAGAAGTATTTGAAGGTCATGATTTAGGACAACACAATAAATCCTCCATTATAAGTTTTACAGTAAATCCTACTGGTATATATATGTTTACAGCTAAACCTGTTAATTAATTGTATGTGTTTTCTTGTTGTTCAGTATATTTAATCTCTGGTATCAACTTACAATGTATCAATTATGTGGGTTCAAAATTGTACTTTATAATTTATTCTTTACAAAAGTGTTATCTTTGCTTCATATTTGATTAACTGTGATTGAGGAGAATGAAATCATTTTGAATTTTTGTGTCACAAGATTTTGTATCAGTTAAAATCGTTTATTTTTGATATAGCTGCGTTGTAAAAAGCAATGAAAAGAAATCCTATTGTTTTACTATACTTAACCATTCCTCTTTACATTTATATTTACTCAGATTGCTATATATATATATATATATATCTATATATAGATTATACATTCCAAAGTATATATATTTATATAAATTTCTGTTATAGAAGTTTTCCAATGGTCCCGACTTTATCCCATATAAACATATTCCAAGAAAATTTATGGTCCCAAATGAACAAAATCATTTGTATTGCATTTATGTCAAAACTATAAATACAAATATGTCGAGAAATTTTTGTATGGATTTACCACATCTTTTATATTTTGCCCGTTATTTAACAGATTGTTGCCTTTTTCTGATGGTGAAATGTTTGACAGTGTAGCTTCACATGCATCTATTATGAACCTTATATGGTTTAGCTCCATTTGGAGATAATGTGAATTCCTTAGATATTATTTTTACCTTTGTATCTTTGGTACTATTTTGTATGGGTTTTACTCATTGTTGAAGGCTGTGTGGTGACCTATAACAACATGAACTATTTTGTATGGGTTTTACTCATTGTTGAAGGCTGTATGGTGACCTATAGTACTATTTTGTATGGGTTTTACTCATTGTTGAAGGCTGTGTGGTGACCTATAACAACATGAACTATTTTGTATGGGTTTTACTCATTGTTGAAGGCTGTATGGTGACCTATAGTACTATTTTGTATGGGTTTTACTCATTGTTGAAGGCTGTGTGGTGACCTATAACAACATGAACTATTTTGTATGGGTTTTACTCATTGTTGAAGGCTGTGTGGTGACCTATAACAACATGAACTATTTTGTATGGGTTTTACTCATTGTTGAAGGCTGTGTGGTGACCTATAACAACATGAACTATTTTGTATGGGTTTTACTCATTGTTGAAGGCTGTGTGGTGACCTATAGTATGGGTTTTACTCATTGTTGAAGGCTGTATGGTGACCTATAGTATGGGTTTTACTCATTGTTGAAGGCTGTATGGTGACCTATAGTACTATTTTGTATGGGTTTTACTCATTGTTGAAGGCTGTGTGGTGACCTATAACAACATGAACTATTTTGTATGGGTTTTACTCATTGTTGAAGGCTGTGTGGTGACCTATAACAACATGAACTATTTTGTATGGGTTTTACTCATTGTTGAAGGCTGTGTGGTGACCTATAACAACATGAACTATTTTGTATGGGTTTTACTCATTGTTGAAGGCTGTGTGGTGACCTATAGTTGTTATTTTCTGTTTCATTTGGACTCAGGTGGAGAGTTGTCTCATTGCCAATCATACCACATCTTCTTATTTTTATACTATTGTCTAAATTTAGTGCCACAGTTAGTGTTACCAAGAACAGATTGGGTGAATCAGATGAGACAGTATAATAATGCATAATATTTAAGCAGTTAAACACATTCATTGAAATTATATCTCATTTTATATTGCAAGTTTATATATATATATGATGGATGTTTTTGACCTTGTTTCATTTACAATAAATCTTTATTGAGTTTTTTGTTGTTGTTGTTTGTAGATTAATTCAATCTTTTCTTGCGATATAAACATTTTGATTTCAAGACATTATGAAACATTGGGATCTTTATAAAGTGTAAGCCGTTTTTCAGTGGAAAGCTCTCTTGCTGGTAGAAAATTGTATTCACCATCATGGTAGAATTGTGTTTCCATTTAATGCTTATACTTAGACAAAATCAGAGGTCACTGTCAATATAATTGGACTTCTTAGACGTTTAGACATCCTGTTCATTGTTGAAAGCAGTGACATTTGTTTATTTTCACATACTTTTATTTATTTTTGGACAATTCTCCTAAAAATGCAGGATCTCCAGTGAAAAATGCAAATGAAACAACTAGGAATATTTGACCAGCTTAAGTGTATCTGATAAACTGACAAAACTATGAAAACTTAACATTGACAAAAAGACCATGAACATGAAGTCAAGTTCGTGTGAAAACTGTCAGGCAGAAATGTACACCTTACAATAATTCCATATATGATTGATATATTGAATACACTATCTAATTTGTTTGAGACATTACATATACTATCTGAATGCTCAATATTGATCAATGAACCATGAAAATAAGATAATCAAGATCAGATGAAACCACATGTTCACCATACAATCATTTCAGACATCATATAAAGTTGACATATTGCTTTAGTTATTTAGTATGTGAAATACATTCTTGACGAAGAAAATGTCACCTAGACCACTGATGAAATGAGGTGGAGTTCAGATGAACCCTTACTGACAGATATGTAGTCGTTGCAGAGATCTAATTTGCATATCATTTACATATCACCAACCTGAATATGCATTAAATATTTACCACAGGATATTAAACATTCATTCATCAATCAATCAATCAAACAATATACTTAGTTTGTGTGCAAACTTCACAACATTGCAACTTGTTAAAATAATAGACTAAAAAAATGTATTATTTTATTTATTTTTTGGAGATAAGATTTATTACAAGGAATCTATACATAAAAGATGATACAGAAAGGAACACAACTGAAGTATAACAAGGGTTTCATAATACATAGCAATCACTATACAAAAGTTCTATATAATGCATCAAATATATGGGGAAAAAATTCATTAAAACGAAAGTATAAATCATATCAGCTACATCAAAATCTTAAAAAATGCACACACTATTATATAATTGAACCTTTTAATATTTCAATATTTCAAATAGGATTGTTTTCTACCTTGGCTTTACAGCTTATAGGAAAAAATAAAAAAAAATAAGGGCTGTTCTAGACAAAAAAGTATAAAGGGGTGTCTAATGCACTTTCAAATGCCCCACACCCTGAATTATTAATTTTAAACCTAATGCAAAAATATGTTCTAAACAACCCAATGAAATACATCTTCAATTGACTTCAGATACAACAAAGCACAGTGCAGCAAAGTAACTTACTTTGGAATAGCCCTTTAATAGATTTTTTATCACCACATTTGTTGGTGAAAGATGTTCTACTTGCTTTTCTCAGAAAAATTTTGATTTTCAAAAATATTCATTATAATAAACTTTTATATAGATCCTATAAAGTTGGCTTTTCCTCCAATTTGCAGTAGAGTCATTCTAAGGATGGCAAAAAACAATAAGTAGCTACTTTTTGCCACTTTGGTGAAACTTGCATAGTGTAGAAACTTTTTTCTTTTGTATTTACATAAAAACTCCTAGTACAATTAGTTTCCAATTTCCGAGATGAAATTCTGATATTGGTAAGGAAAATCAACTGAAACTTTAGCGCATATCATTAACTGAATAAGATCCTGGATTCAGAAATAGTCAATTTAAAACAAAATAATAATATTACTTAAATTAAACTTATACTTTAAAATAAATTTCTATAAAAACAAATGTAGCTAACAGTTTAAAATACAAAATAGTAATGAATTTAAAGATAAAACTATAACTGCCCTAGTAAAAATAGTAACAATTCGTCATTAAATGACAGAAATAAAATTGAAATAAGAATAAAATGAGGTCATTTAATGACAAATATGAAAATTTACGATTAAAATCATTGATCTATAATGTCATGATATGCTCGTTTTTTTTATATAAATTTCTATTTTATTCAAAATCTTTTTTCATGGCCTTTTTTCTTTTGATAATTAATTGAAACATTTTTATATCAAATGAATTGATAACAAACAAATTTTAATTTAAAAGTTAATTTTCCAGAATAATGAGAATAGTAGGATTAAATCTTAATAAATAAGTCTGAAAAATTGTTTTAATACAGAGAACAAAAACATTTGTAAACTTACTGGCACTTTATAGATTTAGATTAAAATTATATGTGGGAATTATTTACTGTACAGTGTAACCTGCCTAATCTGACACATGAGGATTCCAACATCCTGCTTTATACAACATATTTTCATGGTCCCAATATATGCTTATCCTTGCAGAAAAAACCTGAGTATTCCAGCACCCTGCTTAATCTGACATTTTTTTCTGATCCCCTAAGGTGTCAGATAACACAGGTTACACTGTACTTTGAAGGCCTTGTTTGTATTTACAGAAATGATACTCCTAACATTGAACGTTAAAGAGCAAAGATAGGTTAAATATATATTAGATATGAAGCTTATTTCATTCAAGCATGGCACTTTTTACAACAAGGAAAGCTTTTAGCACTTATGACTACTTAACATATAATTTTATGCATGATTCAATTTTGAAGGGTGAAAATATTTACAGTGAATATAAACATGTGCTTATATAAAATATATGTTTGATTATGGCTGAGCTTTTAGGAAATAAAGACAAATAATATCATACACCCAAAACATTTACTGACCTAATGTAGTCTCTAAGCTTTAACATGTTGACCCTTCTAACATAAAAAGAGAAATGTCAACACGACAGCAACCTAACTATGCTAACAACACAATAATAGTCTACAAATATTTTATATTTGATTAACAGTTTTTGTAAACATTACAAAACCACAGTCAATAAAGCTTTAATAAAAGTATACTGTTAAATGAAGTTATTAAACTAAACTAATTACTTTTTGTATTCACTAATGCAAATAATGTTAATTACTTAATGCCAACGTAGAATGTAATGGCAAGATCATGTGTAAAGAAAACCTGTTACCATTAATCATGCCTATTTTGTGTATTCCATTGACCTATTTTTGTGATAATTTTTTCATATCATACTTCTTGCTAGAGATAGAAAATTTATCATCAGAAACTAAGGGCACATCTGCTGTTGCCAATGTAAACATCAACGACCTCCTTGGCATAAAAAAAGATAAAAAGATTATCATTGGTCTTTCAAACTTGAGGATGTTCCTTGGTCAAATCTCATCTTATGGATGTCGCCCTTCATTGAGATTGTAGATATAAAAAAAACACCCTCTCATTTGAAAAACCATTGATAAGCTAAATCTATCGCTGTGTTTATGTATAAATGATATGTAAGGCACATGATAATGTACTTTGTAATGTATTGCTTTGTTTATTCTTATTTAGTTTAGATTTCAAATTAAGTATGATATATGTATGACAAAATCATTAATTGTAATTTTCCCCTCGAAAATTAATTGATATATAAGTACGACATTCACATTTGATTTGCATGAAAATTGAAAAAGAAAAACAGACTTCATAAACTCTTAAAAATTTCAACATAATAATCTAACATGTAAATAATTTTAGTACAAATCAATATCTACATATTTACATAACAATCATTAACATGTTGCATAGATAAAAGTTTTAAAATCATTAGGCTGCCATGATAATGTTGCACAATACCTGTTGTATAATCTTAATGAACTATTGTTTAGGGGGAAGTTTTTGACCAGGGGTTGGTGATTGCTTTTTCCAAAATTTATTTAAAATCATGAAAATATTCCTATAGGTCAATTAAATTTTAAAGAAAAAAGCAGAATTATCAGAAAAAATCCAGAACAAAATATAATATAAGCTGTTATCACAGAGATATGTCTAGCCTTTTTGTAATTTTGATTATGCAAATGTTGAAATCTAAATAGCAATACTTTGACATCTTACTCAAGTTACACAAATATTCAAAGTCAATAAACCATGACTGAGTTAATGGCTAAACAATCTCCATGTAAATGAAATGTGCCAATGCTAATACAACTGCATACCAAATTCCATTGACTTATAATAAGCTAGTCGTTCTCAAACCTGAATACAAACATTAACTTGTAAACTATGTAAACATTTTAAAGTCAATGAACCATGAAGAGGGGGTGGGGCTATATAATCCCCATGGACATAATACTTGCAAATGCTAATAAATTTGCATACCAAATATCATCTTAAACTAATCTAATCACAAACTAATATATGTAAACTAAGATAAGTTTGAAAGTCATTAGACTGTGACTGAGGTGTGAGGCCAAATATTCTTCATGGAAATGAGATGTGCCAATGCTTATACAACTGAATACCAATTAACATTGCACTACCACTAATGGTTACCCTTGAACTGACCTAATCACAAACTAATACATGATTACTTAGAAAAATGTTTAAAGTCAATAGACCATGACTGAGGGGGCAGGGCCAAATAATCTCCATGAAAATGCTTATACAACTGCATACCAAATATGATTGACCAACTACTTGTGGTTCACCATAAACTAGACCTAATTACAAACTAATACATTGTTGACGCCGCCGCCGCAAGCAGCATACCTATGTCTCGCTTTTTGACTCTGTCAAGGCAAGACAAAAACTGTGTAAACAGCTTTCAACAGTTAAACTTTACAATGGTGAAAATACACTGCTGAAACAAGGTCACTTCACTTCAGAAGGTTGGTGCCCCAAGAGAATACACATCATATGTAGAGTTAACACAAAAATGAATACCATAAACTTCTATTTTGCTTTTCAGTAGAGGGTGGGTGCTTATATATAGATTAAGAAGGACAAATACACACAGATATAATAATCCCTATATATGGTATAATGCAGCAGTTAAAAAATGGTTATATAACATATATGCATTGTATATATTATGAGTAAAATGAATGGGTGCATATATACTTGTAAAAATCCTGGCACATTCGGTGAATTTAATAAAACTTGTCAAAAATATAATATCATTCAAGTATACACAAACATTACTGACATTCATATCACAACTATAATTATTTTGACAATGCAACCTAACACAATGTTTTTGGTTTATACATGTACCAGTATATCAAAGTCATCATAAACTTGTGTTAAATCAAACTGTTGTATAAACTATTCGACTGCCATGATAAATATGCACAATTCAGAAATTTCAATCAACCAAAACATGAAAATTATAGCGTTAGTAAACTGACAAAATGTTTAATTTCATTTCTGTATAAAAAAAATTATCGAACAGACTTCAACATGTGTATACTCAATAGTTTGATAGAAAATCTGAAATTTTGAGTTGTCGATCGAAATAAAAATATTTTTTTAACTGCCATAAATAGCAATTAAAGTTTTAATACAGTAAGTTCCATGAAAAAAAAGCAAGTATGTCCAAGTAAAATATTTTAAAAACAATACAACAGATATCACAGTTGAAAGTGTATTAAAGCTACAGAATATTTATCATAATAGAAACAGTAACAAAGAATGCTGAAGACATTGAGCACTATGTATTATCATGTCAAATCACTTGAAATAGTACTCTTCATGTAATACCAACAATCATTTATTGTAATAATATCATATTAAAAATAGCAATATCTTGGCAAACCAATTCAAGTCATACCAACAATAACTTGGTGTAACAAGGCTTACCACTAAAATCTTGGTGTAACAAAGGCTTACCACTAAAAACTTGGTCATCATTAAAATTGGTGTTACCATGAAATAAAACAATACTTTATCATAACCATTTAACATCACCAATACTTGCTCATCTAACAAATCTTTCATATGACCTAACCAATGGTAAGTATGAAGCACTATAGTTATTGGTCTACTTTGCACAACAAAGAAGAATCTGTCAGGACAGTTGAGAAAGGCTTTACTCATTCAGTTGTTTATGAATCGGACCAATTTATTTGATTGATATAAGATTCAATTTTGTTTTCTATTAGCATAATTGGTATAAGTATATAGTGATGACCAACAATGCTAGTACAACCACCTTTCAATTACCTGACTAAAATTACCTTTTAATAACTGGACTAAAAACTCCTTTTTTTTTTACATGAAATTTATTTTCCAAAAAACTCTGATAAAGAATGTTAATAGGTTTCCAATGACTACATGGATTTTTTTCATTAACGTTTATCCATAAGTATCAGACCTTAGTCTTATTTATATACAATTATTGTTAGTGTTTAAAGATTCTATGAAACTTTAGTTCAAAATGACAAATATAATTACAACATGCATAAACATTTGATTATAAGGACAAATAAGATTAAGACATTTTTATAACCTTTGTGTCACATTCTTATACATATTTCCTTTAGAAAAAATAACATGGCAACAATGATCTTGAATAATATTGAAAACTAACAAACTACAGCCTATAACATAATTTGCTGCAAAGAGACAGACATCTAAATACTGTTGAAGAATCTTCTACAATTGCCAGACAACACTAGTTTGCACCATAACCTTATAAACCAACTAAATAAGTAACTATTTAAAAGGTAAATTATATCTACATGTATCTATATGTGATCTATACATAGTTTTTATAGTATGCTGTATAATGAACTAATCTACAACCTTGCAGTGGTACAGCTACCTTTTTTTTCTAACAAAAACTATAAATTTTAAACTAAAAACAAATTAATGAATTAGTGAAATGCCAATTTTGATTTATTAATATTTCATGTTAAACTGTTTTAATAGCAACTTTTTAAGTATTTACTGAATTATTCATGCAAATCTATTGAGGAAAAAAACCTGTTGACCCTGATCTAATAGTTTGAGCATGATTTTGTTTAACTTGAAGTTGTATGGAATTGGAAAGAAATCCATAACAACTTGCATCCTAGCAAACATTTTGTTTTTTTTAAATAAATATTATTTATTTGTTAAACTTTCTGAAGTTGAACAAAGCTGCATGATTTTACAGACAAATTTAATAGCAAACATTTAAAATGGCTGATAAAAATGTTAAAATACAAAGTATATCTAGCACCAAGTTCAAACAGTCATATCATTTATCAAATGCATAACTAACAGAAATGAAAAGACATCGTTTATTCTATTTAGATGGAGGCGACATATTTTAGATCAGTTTAAGAAAAAGAATCTCAACTACTTACACAAGGAATTTATACAAAACATTGCTGTGACACATATTAAAATGTCTGTATGATTTAAGTCCCTTTGATAAGAAATGAATTTTGAAAATATTGAGTATATCTGTTTAGCAGGGATCTCCTGATGTATTGATTATAAGGAGATGTGACTGCCAATGAGACAACTATTGCAGATCAAAGGAAGATGTAAAAACAATGGAGCTCTGTATTACCTTCAACAATGAGCAAAATCTATCTTTTAAAGTAACTAGGATGACAATATTATATATCTATACATATTGTTTTTACTAAGGTAACATATACTTTTTAAGTGCAACTACAATATGAAAGATAACTTTATAAATAGTATTTTTACTTACTATCAAATTCAGTCAGATATATAACGTAAATACAATTCAGTAAAAAAATTCAAAAAGCAATACCACTAATTTCTAAATACCATTTTAATCTGTGCTTAAGACTCTTAGAAAGAGTTATTTGGGGTCTTCAAATGCAATAAAAAAAAAAATTGATTAAAATTAACCAATAAATATATGCCAGGGTGGGTTCAGAAGAAAAATTTCAAAACATTTTTTTCTTCTGAAAAACATATTTAAAATGTGTATAAAATTGTTAATGTTTCACACAAGAAAATATCAACAGTTTAAAACAAAGAAGTTAATCCGTTATTTGATAATCAATAATTAAATTGTATATACACACTTAAATAAAAATAATACAATTAATACAATGTATTGCTTTATTGCTATGAACAGTCTGATTTAGAAGACAGATCAGAATCGCCGAGTTTTGACGCCATTCCTGAGTCCAGATTACTGTCTAAATCATTCTTCTTAGCCGTCTCTTCCTCGTGCTCTGACGGAAGTCTTTGTATACTACACACAGAATCTTCATCAACACCTGTCACTGTATGATTATACTGTTCTAATCGACTGTCTATTTGATTTGTAATATCACTCGCTTGTGGTATGTCTGTGACTGAAATAACATTACAAAATATTTGAAAGAGTATTTTTTTTATATAAATAAGGCCGTTAGTTTTCTTGTTTGAATTGTTTTACATTGTTATCTAGGGGTCCTTTATAGCTGACTATGCGGTATTGGCTTTGCTTATTGTTGAAAGCCATACGGTGACCTATATGTGTTAATTTCTGTGTCATTTTGGTCTCTTGTGGAGAGTTGAATCATTGGCAATCATACCACATCTTCTTTTTTATAAGGATATATGACTTTGAACATAAATGAATTAAATGAGAAGTATTCTAAGGATATATGACAACCACAATAACTATTAGGGCATATATCCTCCATATAAGGACATGTACAAATACGAGAGTAAAAACTGTTTGTTTTTTAAAACATTTACATTTATGTCTTGCCACTGCAATAAAATTTTGTCATAAAACAAGTATAAGTTCTTGACCCTGAGATGGTTATCTTTTTTTACTGATTAGACATTCGCCAAAAATAAGGTTAATTGCTTTTCATATGCCGCATGTATGAAACTTTGTTGTCTTTAACCTGCATATTGCAACAATACTTACAGAACTTTTCTTTTAAATTGATTGTTTTTGTTTACTGATGATTTTTTTCTATATAATCCAAGAATTTATTTCTTGAACTTTAAAAATAAATTCTTGCAATGGAACTTACTAAATGTTTTGCAGGTAAGTTAATCTATACACTATTAATAAAACTAACAAAGTTTGATTCTTCAGCTTAAATTACTAAACTATCAACTAAACAAGTTTATCTGGATGACATAAAAAAAAATCTTTGAAAAAACTTAGAGATTGTCTGTTCCATTTATATTCTCAAGTTTAAAATGTTGAATTCAAGTATAACATATAATTAATGTGTATGTGTTAACATCTGACAACTGTGTTAAGGTAACAAATAAAACTTTTACATTTTTTGAATTATTCCATGCAAATAATCAGGTTATTTTAGAACAAGATCTAGTTTTACTGATCATGTTGAATTTATTTTGAAAGTCTTGAAGATTAAGGTTAAAACAAGATTCATAATATTATAAACGTAACATTATCAACGATCCATGTAAAAGAGGTCATGATAAGATGAACCATGCTAGATGGTCATGTACACCTTAAAATCATTCCATACACCAAATAAGTCAGTGATTGTATATGTACTGCCTTGTTCTACATTTGCACAAATTCTGCCATAGATTTGAAACAACAAAAACCCGCCATAGATTAGGAACCCGCCATAGATTTGAGTCCTACATATTTAATCTGTTGTGAATAGTACCAGAGATACAGACATTTACATAAATAATCAGACTTGACCTTTGAACAATGAAAATGAGGTGAAGGTCAGATAAATCCTAGCAAACTGACATGCACATCTTTCAATCATTCTATTCACCTAATAGTGACTTACTGCTTATAGTTTCTAATGAGAAAGGGACCTCATCAAAAAATCTTAAACTTGATGAAACGAGGTCAAGGTCAGGCAAACCATGTCTGACAGACATATATGACCTTGCAAGGAAACCATGTACCAAATATAGTTAACTTATTTGAATAAGTTAGAAATTCAACTGAAGTGACGTATTTTAAGGATATTTTGTGTGGCAGCAGCTAAACCATGAAAATGAGGTCAAGGAGGTCAAGGTCATGCATGACAATGGACATGTGACAAACTTTGTCACATAAGGCATATGTATAAACAAGGTATGACACATCCAGGTATTCTACCTTCTAAAATACCAAGCTTTATTAGAATCTAAAAGCACCAGGATAACAATGTGTGAAATCATTCAAAATAATTCAAATAGAGAACATGGCTGACTATAAAGTTTGATACTTACCATGAGAGAGATTATGACAATCGTTATAGTCCCTCACATCACTCATGTGTGGTGGGTCTAACATTGTAGTACTAGGATTGGACACAGCAGTCACTAGAAAGTAGGAAAGAAGATTGATGTTAGTAAGAATAGTATGAAAAAGATTACAGAAAATAAGTTTTATGATTTTAACCGTAAAAGCAGTGCAATAACCTTACATGAATTCTACATTGACTCATCAAACTTGTTAAGTATAAAGTTATAAAGGCAATAAATAGCTTTGCCAAGAGCAGCTGGATACGACCACAGAGGTCCAACCCTGAATAGTTGGGGCAAAAATGGACACAATATTCGCACTTGATACAGGTCTGAATTTGGATTGTTACTTAATATTTGATATATAATAGTTTTCTGACACAGAATAACTGTAGTGAAAGAACTTAGAATTGGTCAAATGATTTGAATTTATATTCATTTTTTTGCTTTTGTGCAATACACTCTGCTGTTGCTAATTGCCCCTTCCTCCCCCCCCCCCCCAAAAACAAATAAATTTACCCCACCTTTTTATGCTTTTAATTTTGTGCAATATTCACTATGCTGTTGTTTGAGCTGAATTGTCATGCTTGTTGAAAATATTTTCAGAAATTTTTGGTTATTTAGAAGGAAAATGACTGGATGAAGACATGGAAGAGATATAAAGTAAATTTTTTTCAAGCAATGTCTAGAAATGTGTCACAAGATTGAAAACTATCTTATAGAACTTGATAGTACCTTTCTACTGATTATGGTTGTATCTGTTAATATAAAATGTTTACAGACTATGGAAAGAAGTAGGTCTACTAAATATATATTTACAAAAAAAACCATTTAACAAATGTTAAAATATGATGTATTTCAAGTAGTTTTAAAATAATTGTAAAAAGTTCTGCAATCCAATTGGTTGTATTGATATAGCACGCAGAAAAAGCTTTTCTGTAAAATAAAGTATATTTTTAGTCAATTTGACCTTGACCTTGGCAATAAGACCTTAACATCAGCAGAGAATTTTCTCCTTCTTCATATTATATCCAAGTTAGGTTACAAGCGAATATGATAACATGAATAATCTTCCTTTACCAGACCAAAGGTTAATTAAATCATCATAGTAATTAGAGAAATTGTCTTCAAAATTTATGGCCTTTTCAATTTGTTTGTGTATATATATCGTTTTTATTTTCTTTTCTTTGGAAATAAAATGTGGAAGCATTTTGTAAACTGGACATTTTTAACATGCTTTAAAGGTGACACCCTAATGTGTTTTCCTGATTACATGTATTAGTTAACTTTTATTATCAGAGAAACTATTGTCTATAATATTGACAACCGGTAATATATATCAATTACAAACGAAAGTGAACCAACCCCTGGTGAATCTGTAGTACGGTAGTATATATGTACGTCCGAAGTTGCAAAAAGTAATTACAGTCCTATAGGGTTTTACATGACAGAAAAATTTCTACATCATCCAAACCATCTGATAACAGTGTTAATATATATCTACCTTCTTCTTGTATTTCTTTACCAGTTTCCTCTGGAATAGAACTATAGGGAGAAGTGCTGTTGAGATTATCTGCAGATGATTCTGAATCTATAAAATTTATGTGATTTTTTAATTTTTTATAAATGTTTATTAACATGTAGAGCATATCTTTATTTTACATTCAATCATACATCAATGGTTTGTTGTAGTATACTAGCCTGCCTCATGTGATGTAGAGAAGCTATGATAACAGCCTTTAGTTATTACAGGCATATTTTTTTCTGTACTAACAGAGGTATATTATGCATGAGTGGCAAACTATGAACTGTTATATCTTTCTATAGTTTAGTATACATAAAGACAATAGTAATATCAATAGAACTTGTATACATTTTAACTAAACTAATGATCTATAATGTCAAATAAATGTCACTATGGCTATGAAATGTGTAACATAGTCCAAAATAACAAATGTATGTTATTTTTCTGTAATAACCCTATATCCCTTACTGATATAGGAGTCTTGCGAATTGTTTACATCAATTAAAGGCTCAGAATTTGCTGTTAGTGTTCAAATGTTCTATCATGTTGTACATATACAGAATGTACTATTAGTGTTCAAATGTTCTATCATGTTGTACATATACAGAGTTTGGCAAAACAATGAAAACAAATAATGATATACATGTACATACAAAATGAAAGTTTTCCTCAATGCATGAAATTTGGTACACATGAAAATAAATCAATGCACAGTACATATATATCACAATCTTATATGTTGTCTATGGATGACAAAATTTAAAAGGTATATTAAAGCAATCATTATCCTAATGCTAGCAAGTTCAAAGTTTGCTTGGCTTGCTTGCTTGTTTATATAACTGTTTGCTCAAGCACTGTAATTAAGATTGACATCTACAATCAATAGGTAGGCAGGCTTCAGCTTGTATTAATTGCTTAACTACCAATAAAATTTATAAGTATAATGTATACAAGCAGCAATTTATTTGAGCACCTCCTTTCTATATATAACAAATGTCAATCTTATTTTCAATGCTAGAGCAAACTTTTATATAAACTAAGCAAGCTTTAACTTGCTAGCATTAGGATAACAGCTTTAAAAGTAAACCTCTTTTCAATGGTATGAAAAACACCAATCTACAATATTTTATCTTTATCCGAATCAATTTCTCTTACCTTTACTTAATGAACGCTTGAATTCTGCTATATTTGGAAGTTCAGTGTTCATGACAGGACTAGATGATTGTATGTTATCAAAGTCTGGCGGCGGAATACAAGCACCGCCCCCATTCTCCAAATATGGGTAACGTGTAGGTGAAGGCAATAACTGACTTGTCGGACTGTGAACTGGTGAATTTCCTATATTTATACAAATATCTCCATCCTCCTCCTCACAAGAGACCTGCTGAGGGACAGATTCAGCACGATTTAATACTTGACGGTTAACTAATAGTTCACCATGATGTAATACTTGTCTATCAGGCACAGAGTTTGCACGATTTACACACGGAGAGTTTGAATTTACTTGCATTAAAGGACTATTTTCTGAAGCAGTACTATTTATTCTGTCCGTCACAGTAAGGTTTGACAGTTGTCTATTTATAGACACAGAACTATCAGAGTTAAATCTCACACTAGGACATTCACTATCAACCCTTGCTAGGTTGTTATTATCAGGTTTATCTGTCACACTAACATGACTAATATTTCGTTCTATGACATGCATGTTTCTCATATTATTAATGTTGTCCTGTTGTTCTGGACCTAAATTATTGAGATTTTCATTTCTGTTCAACAGTTGCAATCCCTCTTCTTGATCATGTTGATTAATAGCTACTACTGAAAAATATGAAAATAAACTTTTTATACAGATATATGTCTAGCCAGTGTTATCTCGTCACAAACTTCAACAACTTTGGACACTGAAACTTATGCTTTGCTTCACTGACTGTCTTTGCATGCAGATTAAACCAATTAAACAGAACATCATATCCCAGAATAACACATATAAATTATCAAAGGTTGTCATTATCTCTTAATTTGAGTATTTTTTATATTGGTATAAGAGTAATTCTCCTTATTTTTGCTATCGTAATTTCATAATTTGCCAAAAAAGTAATATTACCCTGGGAGAGCATATATATGCTGCCTTAAGTTAACTTAAATAAGACAATCCATGGAGCCTGTATCAGTTAATAGTCTTTGGCACATTATTCACAAAAGAGTAAAAAAAACATTATTCAAGGGCAATAACTCCTATTAAGTGTCAATTGATGATTTCTGAATTGTTGACTAAATTGTAGATTTTATTTTGCTGATTATAAAGAAAATACACTATTTTTCTTTATCTACTAGTTTATACAAAGTAACACTAACAAATGAAAAAAATTGTTTTAAAGCAAAAGGTCTTCAATAAATACATGAAATAGTTGAAGGAAAATTTTTGGCCATGCTCACATATCTCAATTCTATCATTCTATGAATTCTGACAAAAAATACAAACCAAGTGTTTGAGAACTCCAGGATAAGGACAACTTTCATTTTGCAATGTAAATTAAGATTAGGCATAAGAACAGCCAAATTATAAATGTTGAATCAGAGTTATCTTCCTTTAAATGATAATAGAAAAGCTCATGTATGTATAATCTTTTGGACCATGTGAGCTCAACACTATTGAATCAATCTTTTCTTATTTTAAGCAATCATTGTAAAACTTGATGTAAGTCCATCCCTCCTACAGTACACAGCCAGTTCAAAGCATTAACTATAAGTTGTTAAAGATAGGTGCGTTAAGCATTTATTTATCATATTAGTTAAAATTGCTGAATCATTACATTTTACATTTTAAATTTTCAATAGTAAAATCAAAGAACTAATGTAGGTGTGAGGTTCAAAAATTGTAATGCATTTAATTAATGTTTTGTAAACACATCAGCTATTTAAATATCATTTATTAAAATTTTATGACTTTTATTATACCTTCAAGTGAAGTGCAATGAAGCATGAACGATTTACATGATGAATTTTATTAGGTAAAAGAACCATATACATTAATGATTAAAATATCTAATTCATAAAGATGATAAACTTTTCATTCAAAAAGCATTGAAGTGTGACTTACTTAATGGATGAATAATTTTGCATGACCTAATGTAATCATTGATAGGAAATTAATTATCTGTGTTACTGAACAATGGTTTAAATACTGATGTACTGTATCAACTAACTTAAATAACAATTTTAAAGGGATGATACATTTAACTAACTATATTGTTGTGAAATATGAGGAAAATTTTTCTTTCAGATGATAAATTCATGAATAGATAAATAATATAAACGACTGAGTTCAGCTGTACTAACGGATAATGAATCAGATAAATAATGTTTCAAGTATTAAACATTGCTCGACTCAAATTCAAATTACTTTTTCCAAATGTAAAATTCTATTGAATGGTCAAATTCATAAACAAATCTTTGCAGGCATTCTACAAGAACAAAACAATTAATAATATGGAATCACTGACAAATGGAAATGAAACAATCTATCGCCACATTATGTATGTATGTGCCTGTTCCAAGTCAGGAGCCTGTAATTCAGTGGTTGTCGTTTGTTTATGTGTTACATATTTTTACATTTATTTTTATATAAATAAGGCCGTCATTTGAATTGTTTTACATTGTCATTTCAGGGCCTTTTATAGCTGACTATGCGGTATGGGCTTTGCTCATTGTTGAAGGCCGTACGGTGACCTAAAAATGTTAATTTCTGTGTCATTTAGGTCTCTTGTGGAAAGTTGTTTCATTGGCAATCATACCACATCTTTTTTTTTATATGGCAGTTAAACAACAACCTGCATACCCGTAGCCAGGGGGTTCCGAGGGTTTTGAACGACCCCCCCCTTGAAAACAAATAAAGTCAACATTCTGTTTGAATTGTGTGACTGTTAAAGTTGAGTTCGTGAGTCCAAAATAACCCCCTTAGAAATTCCTGGCTACGGGCCTGACCTGAACCACTAATCATGTAAACTTAAGCAAAAAAGAACTTCACATATTTGACATAAACAATTGTTGAATAATGTACCTTTTTAAAAGAAAAATCACAAAAATACTGAACTCCGAGGAAAATTTAAAACGGAAAGTCCCAAATCAAATGGCAAAATCAAAAGCTCAAACACATCAAACGAATGGCCAACAACTGTCATATTCCTGACTTGGTACAGACATTTTCTTAAGTAGAAAATTGTGGATTAAACCTGGTTTTATAGCTAGCTTAACCTCTCATTTGTATGACAGTCCAATAATCAGGGCTCATACTACTTCAGAATCATAGGGAGAAGTGACTTCTCTTTTTAAAACTGATAGAGAGAAGTGCTCCTTCGTGCGCTGCGCTACAATGTTTGCATTTGACTCTAGTATAAAGGGTCATATGTAAATAATGTTCTTTTTATATTGTTCAATTCATATCTGAGTATACAATTAAAGTAACAGTTCAAATTCAAAGTTGTTGAAGTTTAGGTTCTTGTGAGTAAGTTTAGGTTCTTGTGAGTGAGTTTAGGTTCTTGTGAGTAAGTTCAGGTTCTTGAGAGAAACTACCAACTAAATATCTAGCACTAAAAAGATTTATACCTTTTTTATGTCAAAAAGTTAAAGAAATTATGATATATATCAATTACAATCTAATTATTAACTATCTTGTGTATGAAATTCAGTGTTTCTCATCAAAAGATATACAAAGTTAAGCTGGGTCATAATATATTGAATAGTCTCAGAGTTAAGCAACTTTAATCAATATTTTTAAACAATCCATATAAATTATATGGAATTATATACACCAATCAATTAGATGTAACCAAAAGTCTGTTAATGCGTTTGGAATGTGTTATTTTTCCTTTTGGGATCAATATTCTTCTGTCAGCTGTTCCATCCATGCTTCCCTAGTTATTATTGTAAAAATAGGGATTTCGGTCATAGCTGGTCCGGTTCCTATCCGTAGTTAGAAACGGTCAATGGCGGACGAATGCAAGAAAATTTACAAAAATAAACGATGTTTGACAAGCTATTTGGAAAGGAACATTACGTTTTTAATGCAATAAATGGATTAAACATTTACTGGAGGCAACTTTTATCACGTTTAAATGAAGTAACAAACTTATTTTGCTGCCAAAAATAAGGTTGATGTATGTTTTCGGGTAACAAGTACCGGAACTTAAGTGATAAAAAGTTGTCTTTTTATCAAATAACTGTAAAGACAATGATTCAACCTCTTATCTTAAGAAAATGAATTGTTTATGTCTGAATTTCTTTAATTATCAATAAAAAATTGATGTTTCATCATCTTGGTAAAAATTGAAAATGTCCGATGACGAAAGCGACTGAAAGCGAGTATCGTAAACAACAGGGCGACTTGTTTTCGCTTTTGGGGGTCGGGGAAAGGGAAGTGACGGTCAGGAAAGCAACTTCTTCACCCTAGTCGCCTGGTAGCGTGAGCCCTGAATACAATTCCAATATATCGACAACGATTTGTGAACAAAACAATCAATAAATTCATCTAGTGACATCTTATTAAATAACTTTTTCTACAAGTATTAAGTTACCTTGATCTTCCACATGTCTTCTGTTCCCATGGCACATAGCTTTTATCTTTTCTAATTTCTTCTTTTTATAGAGAAACACAATAACTACTGCAATAACTATCAGAAGCAAAATACCAATCACTATACCAATTCTGAAATTATAGATGTTATAAAAGAAAAGTAAAAGCTATGCAACCTTAATTCAAACTCGATTTGATATTTGTGGTAATAAGCATTGTGTATAATTTCATAACAATTGGTTGAGGAAAACTAAAGTTAGAGAATGGAAATCAATTTGTAGACCTCAGCATGGGCGGATGGGATGGAAAGAGTAAACCATAGCCTAGGGGGCATACAAAATATGCTTAACTGTCATTCCTTTAAATCCCATGAGTTAAATTAATTAAAAATCATAAATAAATTAACTGTACACACAGTGATATGTCCAACTTTTTGTTATTTTGATCGTAAAATGCAAATGTTGAAATCAAATTAGATGTAAATATTGCTCCAATTCAGAAGTTTCTTCAATTAAAAGAGATCACACATGTTGTACTTATTCTGAGAGAAGACCATTGACCTACTTTTAGATTTATTGCTAATAGATATCCCAGTAAGTTCTGAGATCTGCCCGAGTAATGTTCTGCAATGCATTCAAAACACAAACTTACATTGTTGACGTAATTGAGTTGTCATCACCACCCCCTCTCGGCCCAGGTTTGGACACGACGACTATTGCTGTAGTACCTGTAATAAAAATGTTATCCATTAATTAATTGAAAAATTAAATGCAGAATTTTAATTTTAATTTTAGTTTTTTGTGTACAATTTGGAGTTTAGTATGGCGTTCATTATCACTAAACTACGGGGTAGTATATATATTTGTTAAGGGGCCAGCTGAAGGTTGCCTCCGGGTGCAGGAATTTCTCGCTGCATTGAAGACCTGTTGGTGACCTTCTGCTGTTGTCTGTTCTATGGTCAGGTTGTTGTCTCTCTATGACACATTCCCCATTTCCATTCTCAATTTTATATGGTCTTATTCAGGTATTTTAAATAAAACATTAACAAAGCCTACACAAAATAAAACATAAATGGATTTTTGTTCTGTACTTCTGTCAATGTAACAAAATCATAGGAAACATATGTGAAAAATAGGCCATTTTATGGAATTCTACATATATCAGCTCTTGTATCATCCATGGACTCATATCAAAACTTTATCCTACAGTCCAATATTGATGTCTTGTGCTGATACTAGAATGACTTTTGCCGATATTGAAAATGTTGTGTATCTATCTATAATAACAATATCATGTACATACTTTTTACAATCAAAGGTGCAGTCATATCAAGTAATTATAAACATTAATACTTTTTTTTTATAATAACATGCATAATTCATTGCTATAATCATTTGCATAATTTATGCTTTGAATAAGATTATAAGACTTTATATTTGCTGGTTAACGCAAAAATATGTACTCAATGAAATTTGCTATCGAAAAATAACCAATGTCAAGATCAACTACCGGAAGCTCTCTCGACCAACCATATCAACGTATTCCCTAATATGCAAATCATTTAAAAATTATAAGACTTAAATGCTTAACAAAGATTATTACAAGTTTTCAACAACAATTATTCAGCTAAGAATTATGAAAAGACACATACTTGTTGTTGTGGTTGTAGTGGTTTCAGCAACTGGTGGTTTTGGTTGGTATGTCTGTATTGCACTCTTTGCCGTTGTGGTCTCAGGAACAGGTGAAGGTTTTATAATACTGAAAATTAATAACATAAAACAATGAAGATATACACCATCTTTTAAATAAATTTACATTTTTCAAACCCAATGCATTTGTTTGACCTGTCCTAAATCAGTAACCTGATGTTTACTGGTTTTGTTTTTTTGAAGTGTTTCTCGTTTCTCATTTTTTTAATATAGATTAGATTGTTAGTTTTCCTGTTTGAATGGTTTTACAATAGTCATTTTGGGGGCACTTTAGAACTGATTGTTTGCTGTGAGCCAAGGCTCTGTGTTGAATGCTGTACCTTGACCTATAATGGTTTACTTTTATAAATTGTGACTTGAATTTCCAGTTGTCTCATAGCCACTCATACCACATCTTCTTATATCTAATTGAAATAGAAACCCACACTATACAATTTTAAACTATATAAAGGTCTTGCATGAACAAATTTGAAAGAATTCACAAAAAAAAGTAGAAGCCTGCTTTATGCTAAAACAATTAATGGATTCATACTTTAAATAAAACTTACGTATTGTTTCCAGGTACCCTGAGACAGGGACCACATCCAATAGTATCCTTTTTATATCCTGGCGGACATGGAACACATTCTACAGAAATGAAATTAATATTCTAATAGGGTATTACACATTAAACATCAATTTATATATATATGTCTTAATATTTCAAAAGGTTATTGATTAGATTCCCTTGATCTATTGTGTCTTATATTAGTATGAAAATTCTTAATAAATACATGTTTATATCTTTTAAGTTGCATATTTTCAGAGATATAAATTGTAAACCAAATTTAAACCACTGACCTATTTAAGAGCAAAAAATATTTGGGTGTGTATCAAAACAAGAGTGGACACGCTGAAATGTGTCGCCTTCTTTGCTAGCCATTGATTTCATGTTGATAATCCTAAATATAAAGCTTTAAAACAAGTTTTACAAAAACTTTACAAGATTCAAGAAAATGATGTCAAGGTCAGATAAACCAAACTCTGTTGTTACGCAATAATAATGCCTCCTTCACACGTACATTTAATTTGAATTGAATGCGAATTGAATTAACTAATCGCATTTACACACTCTTCTTTTTAATTCGAATTGGCTAAATCAAATTATCCAATTCACATTAGAAATACGCTTTGGTTAATACAAATTAAAAGTTAACGTCGTTTGAACAATAAAGCGAATTTGACGCCCATTGCAATTCGAATTAGAATTGATGTTAGGACGTTTTGAATGCGAATTAAACTAATTCAAATTAATTAATGCGAACCGAATTCCAATTACGTGTGAACTCAGCATAAAAACATCACAATAATTTCTGAATTTACAGTATCCCTGTGTCAACTCTCTGCGACAGAAGTTGCAGGCTCAACAAAAATGAATGAGTCATTGGACACTCAATTAACAACTCACTTCCAGAATTATCCAGATGATAGTTTACTGGACACTTTTCAGGATGCTTATATGAAAAATCATCACAAAGACATGGATCCCCATAAGAGCAAGCAGTTAAGTTACACCTGCATCCCTGTCCATTTATACATGCCACACTTGTATTCAGGGTCTTCGAATACACTTGATCTGAAGAAAAAAAACCTAAGAAATATTAGTGTTGTCCATTTATACGTGCCACACTTATAATCAGGGTCTTCGAATACACTTGATCTGAAAATAACAAAGAAATATTACGTGTTGTCCATTTATACATGCCACACTTGTATTCAGGGTCTTCGAATACACTTGATCTGAAAATAACAATATAAGTGTTGTCAAATTGGAAATGTTTACCTAATCCTTTACTTGGATAACTTTTACCCATATTAACCAGTTTACCAGAACTAAAGCTGATGATACCTCAAGCTGTTAAACAAATTGTATAAAGTCTATTGAGTAATTATTTGCAATTGGAATGTTCTTTGTTAACAGTTGTTTTCCATACATCTGATGTGTTTGAGTTTTATTTTTGCAATTTGGAAAAGAGTGCACGCTTTAAATGCCTCATTTATTTTTCATATTTTTTACTTTTACTCATTTGATATACAGTGTAACCTGTGTAATCTGACACACTGGGGGACATGAAATAAATGTTGGATTAAGCAGGGTGTCAGAATACTTAGGTTTTTTCAGCAATGATATTCAAATTTTGGGATTACAAAAAAGTGTCGGTTAAAGCAGGATGTTGGAATACTCAGGTGTCGCGGATTAAGCAGGCTACACTGTACTAAATACAGCAACTTTATACATTTAATTGATAACATTACCATGGCCAGTACAACTAGCAGGCCTCCCATTGTTTTGTCGTAGAGGCTTAAAACATTTTAGTTGATCTATGGTTCCATCAACAGAGGAGATGTAATCAGGTTGTACAAATCTAGACTCTGACCCATTATAGCATGGCTGACACTGTTCTTTGGTAAATTCTTCTATACATGGCAATATTTCATTTCCTGTTTAAAATATTTAAAAATATTTGTAATTATTTATTAATAAAGTATTGGATGTATAACATGTATAAGAAATTTTGCTTTCCTACTAAGACCAATAAATGTATTATTGTGAAAAATACTCCCAATTATGAAACTAGACTGACAGAAATGGTTAGCTTGTCAGATTTGGAATACATCATCATAAAAATATACAATTTCATGAGAGTTCATTTCTTTACTTTTAAAAAAAGATAAACCATTGCCCTTGATTAGCTATATTTATTGTACAACTTAATCAAATATATCTTGTTGTACATCAAGTCAGGTATACGACAGTTGTTTTCCATTCATTTGATGTGTTTGAGATTTTGATTTTGTCATTTGATAACTTTTTCCTTTTGAATTTTTCTTCAAATTTTAGGTTTTTTGTTATTTTCCTTTTTTCATGTTCATGATGTTAAATCTCTTCAAATTCTATGTGTCTGTCTCAAACCAGCAACCGGTAGTGGTTATCTGGTACTAATACACACATACAGTGATTGTTGTTGGTAGGTGTCTGTCTCAAACCAGCAACCAGTAGTGGTTATCTGGTACTTATCCAGTGATTGTTGTTGGTAGGTGTCTGTCTCAAACCAGCAACCAGTTGTGGTTATCTGGTACTAATCCAGTGATTGTTGTTGGTAGGTGTCTGTCTCATACCAGCAACCGGTAGTTGTTATCTGGTACTAATCCAGTGATTGTTGTTGGTAGGTGTCTGTCTCAAACCAGCAACCGGTAGTGGTTATCTGGTACTAATCCAGTGATTGTTGTTGGTAGGTGTCAGTCTCAAACCAGCAACCAGTAGTGGTTATCTGGTACTAATCCAGTGATTGTTGTTGGTAGGTGTCAGTCTCAAACCAGCAACCAGTAGTGGTTATCTGGTACTAATCCAGTGATTGTTGTTGGTAGGTGTCTGTCTCAAACCAGCAACCGGTTGTGGTTATCTGGTACTAATCCAGTGATTGTTGTTGGTAGGTGTCTGTCTCAAACCAGCAACCAGTAGTGGTTATCTGGTACTAATCCAGTGATTGTTGTTGGTAGGTGTCTGTCTCAAACCAGCAACCGGTTGTGGTTATCTGGTACTAATCCAGTGATTGTTGTTGGTAGGTGTCTGTCTCAAACCAGCAACCGGTTGTGGTTTTCTGGTACTAATCCAGTGATTGTTGTTGGTAGGTGTCTGTCTCAAACCAGCAACCAGTAGTGGTTATCTGGTACTAATCCAGTGATTGTTGTTGGTAGGTGTCTGTCTTAAACCAGCAACCAGTTGTGGTTATCTGGTACTAATCCAGTGATTGTTGTTGCTAGGTGTCAGTCTCAAACCAGCAACCAGTAGTGGTTATCTGGTACTAATCCAGTGATTGTTGTTGGTAGGTGTCTGTCTCAAACCAGCAACCGGTTTTGGTTATCTGGTACTAATCCAGTGATTGTTGTTGGTAAGTGTCTGTCTCAAACCAGCAACCAGTAGTGGTTATCTGGTACTAATCCAGTGATTGTTGTTGGTAGGTGTCTGTCTCAAACCAGCAACCGGTTGTGGTTATCTGGTACTAATCCAGTGATTGTTGTTGGTAGGTGTCTGTCTCAAACCAGCAACCAGTAGTGGTTATCTGGTACTAATCCAGTGATTGTTGTTGGTAGGTGTCTGTCTCAAACCAGCAACCAGTAGTGGTTATCTGGTACTAATCCAGTGATTGTTGTTGGTAGGTGTCTGTCTCAAACCAGCAACCAGTAGTGGTTATCTGGTACTTATCCAGTGATTGTTGTTGGTAGGTGTCTGTCTCAAACCAGCAACCGGTTGTGGTTATCTGGTACTAATCCATTGATTGTTGTTGGTAGGTGTCTGTCTCAAACCAGCAACCAGTAGTGGTTATCTGGTACTAATCCAGTGATTGTTGTGGGTAGGTGTCTGTCTCAAACCAGCAACCGGTTGTGGTTATCTGGTACTAATCCAGTGATTGTTGTTGGTAGGTGTCTGTCTCAAACCAGCAACCGGTTGTGGTTATCTGGTACTAATCCAGTGATTGTTGTTGGTAGGTGTCTGTCTCAAACCAGCAACCAGTTGTGGTTATCTGGTACTAATCCAGTGATTGTTGTTGGTAGGTGTCTGTCTCAAACCAGCAACTGGTTGTGGTTATCTGGTACTAATCCAGTGATTGTTGTTGGTAGG
The DNA here is from genome assembly GCF_965363235.1 of Mytilus galloprovincialis. Classification (NCBI taxonomy): domain Eukaryota; kingdom Metazoa; phylum Mollusca; class Bivalvia; order Mytilida; family Mytilidae; genus Mytilus; species Mytilus galloprovincialis. The sequence goes on along the minus strand of NC_134850.1, from coordinate 66,845,876 downwards.
TGTCTGTCTCAAACCAGCAACCAGTAGTGGTTATCTGGTACTAATACACATGTACAGTGATTGTTGTTGGTAGGTGTCTGTCTCAAACCAGCAACCAGTAGTGGTTATCTGGTACTAATCCAGTGATTGTTGTTGGTAGGTGTCAGTCTCAAACCAGCAACCAGTAGTGGTTATCTGGTACTAATCCAGTGATTGTTGTGGGTAGGTGTCTGTCTCAAACCAGCAACCGGTTGTGGTTATCTGGTACTAATCCAGTGATTGTTGTTGGTAGGTGTCAGTCTCAAACCAGCAACCAGTAGTGGTTATCTGGTACTAATCCAGTGATTGTTGTGGGTAGGTGTCTGTCTCAAACCAGCAACCGGTTGTGGTTATCTGGTACTAATCCAGTGATTGTTGTTGGTAGGTGTCTGTCTCAAACCAGCAACCGGTTGTGGTTATCTGGTACTAATCCAGTGATTGTTGTTGGTAGGTGTCTGTCTCAAACCAGCAACCTGTTGTGGTTATCTGGTACTAATCCAGTGATTGTTGTTGCTAGGTGTCAGTCTCAAACCAGCAACCGGTAGTGGTAATCTGGTATTAAGGCCAAACAACAACTTTTATCTTGTCTATCTTTTTACTTCTTTAAAGATAGGTGTTTCATTGATTGGCATTCAAACCACATCTCCCTATGTTGATACTAAATTTCACTAGTTGTTGGTACAAATGTATAAGTGGTATGTTGTACTGTACAATATTTTTACAATTCCTATTATCTTTTTGATTCATTACTGACCAAACTGCAAAGATGACCTATGATGCCTGACTATACTCAGTTTCATCCTGTATTTTTACATTATATAATTACTCACCAGGTGGACAATTATAGACAGGGATACAACGTTTCAGTTTGCCATTGATTATTCTCTCTACATATTCTCCATGTATAATGGTCAACTGTAATGTTAAATGTATAGTTTTCATTTCATTAATTATTGTACGTAAATATGTACACAAATGAAACAAAAAGAAAATTTGTTAGCATGTATTTAAACAACAGTTGTGCCATAAGCACATGATACCCCTGTCACTTTTTCATGTTTTTCAAAGAATAACATTTCTTATCTCCTAAATGTCATATCAGAAATTTATAAAAGAGATACAGGATGCTCACATCAATAGATATAAAGCAGTCCCCAAAGTTTCATTAAAACTACTCAAAGCACTTTTGAGTTGTTGTCAGAAAACAGGAAAATCTGCCTTTTTTAAGGTATAAACATGATAGAACCTTATAATAACTCAGAAACGTCAAATCTAAAATTTATGTAAATCAAAAGGTAGCTCTATTTCAATAGTTCTATAAATAATTCATCAAAGTTTCATGAAAACATGTACAGCTATAACATTGTTTAAGTGTTTCTGAGTTATTCATGTTATTGTTAAAAGCAATTTGGAGTTATTGTCCGAACAACACTAAATTGAAAACAAGTTCAATATACATGTATGTAATGTATAACTCTATATATATATATATATTAACAAGTGACTTAGTCTTTAGATAACGTTCAAACCTATATAATATATGTGTGTAGTTATATATACCTGAATGACAACATAAAACCATAGAACAATCATTCTGGAAGCATAGTTACTTCTGTAGATTACATGTCACATGTTACTGAGGCATCTGAAATTAAATATTATCATTAATTCTAATATACATGTATGCATCAATTGGACATGCTTTGATACTATATATGCGCTTGAATTTTTACTTCATAACATTTTTGTTCGCTTTGGAGATTCCGTATATCGTCAAGTTATTGGAATTCCAATGGGGACTAACTGTGCACCACTTATTGCGGACCTGTTTTTGTATTGTTATGAATTACAATTTATGACTAAAATTAGCAAAGACCCGTTGTTACAACATTTGATACAAAAATTTAACAATACTTTTAGATATTTGGATGATATATTGCATAATTTGGCTCTCAATAATGACGAATTCAGTATGTATACTAAGGAAATTTATCCTGTTGAACTTACTTTAAATAAAGCTACTACAAATAATGACCACTGCCCTTTCCTCGATCTTGATATCTATATCATTAACGGGAAGCTTAATACAAAAATGTATGATAAAAGAGATGATTTTTCATTTCCTATCATTAATTATCCATTTTTAGATGGTGACGTTTCCTTGTCACCATCTTATGGTGTTTATATATCTCAACTTGTATGATTCACTCATGTATGTAACAACGTATTAGATTTTAGTGAGAGAAATTTATGTATTACTGAAAAACTATTACACCAGGGTTTTTGATATCACAAACTAGTGAAAACATTTACTAAATTTTATCATCGGTATAAGGAAATAATTCGTAAATATAACAACATGAACAACATGCAGACATCTTATACGTTCAGGTATTTCACATCCAATCTTTTATGGTAATATTCTTTACAAAGCAAAAAATGTCAATATTCACATCAAAAGCTTACAAAACCTTTAAACAGACTTATTAAGAAGGGATATAGTTACAATACTGTTGTCAGGTCATTAAAGATTGCATCAGTCAGGGGACTTACTTAAATGAGTGATTTTCTAAATCACTGATTCAAGTAACATTATTTCCATAAGGTTGAAAGTAAGAGTTGTCTTTCTTTAATAATCACCTATTTAAGTACATGTAGTTCAAAATAATCACTAGAAGAAGTGATTTAATTTTACTGTAGCTTTAAATATAGAATACTAATGATCCAGGGACTAATTATGTTTCTAAACTTATCAGAATCAACATCTGTGTTGTCTAGGATGACCAGGTCATTTCAGGTGATGACCTTGTACTGAATCTAGGATAATGACATAAACATCACTTGTTTAAGTATCATACCCCAATTTCCTTCCCAAAAATCACTTCTTTAAGTATCATTTTTTTAATAACCCCCACTAATTTCAACACCCCCTAACAGTGAAATTTTTATCACTGAACAATAGAATTTTATTACATAACCTGAAAGATGAAACCTTGAACTTTACAGGAAAAATACTCCCACTGCTGGGAAAAATCTGTTAAGAAAGTATCAGTTCATTATGTACAATGTAAAGCCATTATTATAGCATTTTTTCAACTAAAATAGAATTTGCAGCTAAATGATAGCATCAAAGGCATAAACCTTGATACTTAAAAGAAGCAAAATTTTTTTTTCAATTTTACTAATGAAAAGATATTTTTTAAACCTATGTGCTTAAAATTTTGGTAAACTACAAAATCCCAATTTGTGACAAAACCTCAAATATCACTTATTTCAGTAAATCCCCTGACTGTTTACAGTGATTCTAGGTCCTTGACCTTTCATTTGATACCAAACTACCCAAATATTTCATTTATTGACAAAGATACAGCTATGAGTAGGAACTATTTTGTTTTAAATATGCACTACTTGCTTGTACACGTATGTTCTTACCAACCAGGCTTGCATTGGTGGTTCTATACCTAAACAGTTTGTTTGAACACCAAAATTATAAAAAAAAAAAGGAATAAAAAAAATAAAAATCTACATGTATTTCATTAAAAATACAGTAAGCTTTCAAGACATTAAACCTGATGATATACAATGATATAGGATAAATTAGGTAGACATCTAACCAACATTTAAGGCTAATAATTCTGACTGTTTGTGATTGGGTTTTTATTACAACGATATTAAGTCTACTCTATAATTAATGGAAAGCATTATTTTAGAGTTCAACCCTCATTTTAAATTTTAAATTTGTGTCACTGTGAATATTGCCCATTGATTCTGGACAGCAATTTAATCTTTATTTCCAATTGAGAGACTAGCGGCCTTGAGACTGAGGTATGCAAATATCTATGTTAATTTTGGTATTGCACATTTAGTAGCCAACCATGATAACATTGGGAAATCACTTGGGAAATTAGCTTATGTGCATTGTAAATGAACGAGGTGCTAGATTAGATATTCATATGGACCAAGGGTCATTCAGCTCCGATACATGTAAATCATAGCGCCATACATTTTCTTGTTGATCAGATGACTATATTTCAAAATGAAAAACTTTAAAATGCAGAAATCTGTGGGTCACTGTAAAAACTGTCAAATATGAGAAAATAATGAGTGGCAGGTAGATCAAACTTAAATTAATGAAGAAATTAACAAAATATAAACAAATTGATGAACAATGTATATAGATCTGTATCTGTCAAGACAGCTCCACAACCATGACAAGCAACTAAGTTTAATAATAAACAGGCAAATATCCACTTATTGATATGGGACCAGCTCTGACGTCCCATGCCACCAGTGTGTGAGAGTAATCTAGGACTAGACATAAAGCATGTAAAGGGAGGTGGCTCAAAACAAGACTCAAGAGACTTCAGACATACTGAACACATTTTTACAAATAAGCAATTAACAAATTCAGTAATCAAATGCGTAATGAGAAATTTGCTTTATTATTTAGAAATGTAGAAACACTATAGAATTAAATATTTAATTTCGAAACGAAAAGTAACATTATTTAGCTCAGAAAGGGAGATAATGACAACTTGACTTACTTGGTCAACAAATGTTCAAAGTTATTGAATTAGACTAATATGTAGTTATATACTTAATAAGAAATATAAGTCTTCAATAAAAACTATTGTATAGGGCGGTGAGCCATTAAAATACTTACAAACACTTAACCGATTCATCTTTCAAAGTGCAATGAGTCCGATAAAAGAAAACAGGCTAAGGTCAAGGTAAATAAAGATACAACTAATTACCCAAAAGTACCAATAACCCAAATGAAAGAGAAGAACAAAAATAAACAAGGCACTGGCTACGGTTACATGGAAATGTAACAGTAATAAAAATATTATTGTTACACTGGAGACTAATTGCCGAAATGCATGGTTGGGTAAGGACCTGATTAACTACGAATGTAACAATAACTATTGAGGCTACGGTTACATTGCGTTATTGTTACATGAAAAACAGCAATGTACGATGGGACTAGTAATATGTACTAAATAATAAAAGTTTAAGACATTTATTTTATATTTACAAGACATACAATTATAAATATAATTTCTTTAATTTTTTATTTACAATGACAGTTTCTACATATGTATCCAGTAAGTGGTTTTTGAAGCATGTTTAAGTCCTACGCATTTTTGATGAACGAACTTACGTCCTCCATGGATATATGTATACAGAAGTTCCCAGTATTTAAGTTCACAGTTAGCAAACTTTGCTTTTGATATATATTTTTTTAGAACTGCCTTTGTATAGCTGTGAGAAGTTTGTGTCATGGTATTGTTTTAGTTTCGTTTCAAACGCATCCCAAGTTTTAAATTGTTCACCCTAAACAAAATTGGTAATAGGAATCTCTTCATCCATTGTTAAAAGTATAATGACAGTAATAAGAGTATGTGTGCAGTTAATACTTAAAAAAGTGAAACAATTGAACTATATTTTTCGCCTTTGGAGTACTCAGTCCTAATCTGGAGTAGTATCTTTAAGAACATCAAAACCATGAATACGTAAAACCATTTACACACCATTTGTTGAATAATAATATCTATTATTGGTCATTATTACCAGCATTATTTAGTACATATGAAAGAATTAAGCAATAAAACTATAGATTTAAGTTTAATTAATCTAGCGTACGTACATTGCTGTTTTTCATGTAACAATAACTCTATGTAACCGTAGCCTCAATAATTATTGTTACATTCGTAATTAATCGGTTCCTTACCCAACTTTCCATTCCGGCAATTAGACTCCAATGTAACAATAATATTTTTATTATTGTTACATTTCCATGTAACCGTAGCCAGTGCCAATAAACAACGGTCTACACATATATTTAATAGCAAAAAAAAAAAGAAAGAAAAGTGTAAATGTTTCGACTAATTAATTTGGATTAGAAGGAGGACATTAAAATCAAATAACTTAATTATTTATAAAGCAGCAAAAGTGATTTTATCTTTCATAAATAATTTTATATGTATACACGTATGAGTAAATGCCTCCGATATCCGATATCCGAAGAACCACTCAAAAAGTGAGCTCGAAAGCTATCGGGATTAATGGAGATGGGTCACTAACGTATATTTATACGACACCGGGAAGTCTGTTATTACTTTTAGTTTATCACCCATTATTTCATATCGGTTGAGAATAAGATACTCTTATTGGATAAAAAGGGGTCACATTACATTCATTATTCTTCAGTAATAAATTCCATCGGTCATTAACAGAAAAAAAACGAACCAGAAAACCGGTTGTTAACGAACTTTTACATGATAATGACCGGTGGGCGTGGTTTCTGTCTGATAATGACCGTTTGGGCGTGTTTTCTCTGTTAATGACCGGTGGGGCGTGGTTTCTCTGTTTAGAGAGATGCACCTTTTATAAAACCTGTTCTTATTTTTAATATTATATTTACGTTGTTGAATTGTTTATTATATGTTTTCGTTAATTATAAAATTAAAGATAACTTGATTAAGTATTTATATGTAGGATTCGAACCGCGATGGTACTCCGAACCGCGATGGTCACGCTAAGTCCGATGGTCTATGCTGAAGTGCGATGGTTAACACGCTGAAGTGCGATGGTGGTTACGCTGTAGTGTGCTGGCCAATTTAAGACTTTGAGTAAAAGCAAAATGCACATGGACTTTTGTAATAAAATAACGCCATTAATATTTGGCTGCTAGCCTCTTATTTGGAAGATGTTTTAACTTCTGTTTAGATCAAACCAAAGACTTTAATTTTTGTTTTTGTTTAATCTAATTTTCCAAGTCTCCAATTATTCTTTTAGCACGCAAGAGTATGGAATAAGGTGTTCAAAGGAGAAATAAAAAAAAAAGATTTAGCGTGTAGGTTTTTATAATAGAACTAAGAAGTGTCCATCTCATTTACTTAAATATTATGATAAAACGTAGTAATTGCTCACATTCTCCTTCAATTTATATTTACATGTTGTACCTTGAATGTCGGAACAGTATCCACGAAGTAAAAATACAGACAAGTAAATTTATGCTTTACTAATAGCGAAACTTTTATTTCACGAAAATCAAAATATGAGGATGATGATAAATTGGGAAGTACACGTAGGATTTAATCAGGTTAATTTCTGTCTGACATGTTTTAGACTAATACCATAAAAAAAAAACCAAGAGCGACGGTGTTCTTTCAAAACAAAATAAAAATATCTCGGGTATAAAACAACATTATATGAACTTGATATATAGCAAAATCATTGAAACATTGCTAATACTATCATATTTTTTTAAAATTTTTAAATTGCCAACATAAAATCATGTGACGCTTACCGTAAGATAAATTAAGATTAATATTTAGATTAGTATACTGTATTTATCGTACAAAAAGTCTGCGGCATAATTCAGAATACTGGTTATCCCATTTGATGACCAAGTTCATTTTTCAGCCGCTTTGCTGCCTAAAATGGTTTAACATATGTTTTTATAACCTTTACATGTAATGCTTAAAACTGTTCTGGACTTGAATTGTTTGTTTCTTTCTTATTTCCTTACTTTAATTTTCTTTGTTAACATGAAACCTTCATCTACAAAACCCTATTCTCCTGCCTGCGAATCCATGTTGTATTTTGAAAACGTCATATTATTCAAACGTCACACCATCGCACTTCAGCGAAAGGACCACCGTACTTCGACGTAGACCATCGCACTTCAGCGCTAAAGTGCGATGGTCTACGCTAAAGTGTGATGGTCTACGCTAAAGTGCGATGGTCTACGCTAAAGTACGAGGGTGTCTCAATCTAAAGTGCGATGGTTGGTTGTTCGTTAAAAAACAATGGTATATTGCGCTAAAGTGCGATGGATCAAAGGGGCATTAGCAACATTTACTTGTACAAGCTTAAATTAAATGCGAGAAAAATGCAATGTTTGCCGCGTGCTTTCTAGTTTTTCGTAGCGAATACACATATACATGTTTTATTTTTCTACAATGTACAGAACATATTAATGTTTTAGCAGATAATTTATAATTCACGCATGAAAACATGTATCTGTTTTTTTACCGATGTTACTTTTCATTAAAATTAACATTATTTTAACGGGAATCACAAAGAAAATTGACTTATGAACAATAATTCAAATGTATCCGTTCGCTTCAAATAGAAGCAGAATAAGTATGCGTATACTATTTTGCATTTATATTTAAGAATTGAATGCTTCTTTTTGTAAAATTATTGGGGTGTAAAAGCGTTGACCGAAGTACATTTTGTATGAAGCGCGGAAGCGCTTCATTCTAAAAATGTACGCACGGTCAACGCTTTTACAACCCTATAAAGTTACAAAAAGAAGCATTCAATACTTATTATTACATTTTTTTTAGCTATGATCAAGAAAAAACTAATTTATATTGTTTTTATTTAATTCACCTGTGCACTTTATTGTGGGACCACGTGTTATCATGAATGAAAAGTTTTATTGAGTGATACAATTGCTTACGGAATAACACGTGATGTGCTGTTAGCTAATCAGAATAAAGTATTATAATGAAACATACATCTAATGTAATTATAGTAAAATGTTCGGCTGTAGGATGCAAGTCCTTCTTCCAGCACTCGAAAAAAAAAATTTTGCTTCAGCCGACAAAAAACGGGTAAGTTTAAATCAAGGACTAGTAAGTCATGAACATTTAGTTTAAAAGGTTTGTTTATCAAATATTCCTAATCTATCTTCCGGTATGATCATTTCTGGTTTGTACAAACGACTGTTATCGTCATTATCAAACTACGTTTCTAACGTCTATATTTTCGCGGACCATCGGACTTTAGCGTATGGAAGCAATGCACTTTAGCGTAGACCATCGCACCTTAGCGTGACCATCGTACTTTAGCGCCCCAATCGCACTTTAGAGGCCTACATATATATATATTTATATATATATATATATATATATATATATATATATATACAACTCGTCTAAACATCAACCCAACAATATTAGATCTGTAAATTTGCTTTCGCAAATTTTTTGGTTCTTCCCTCGCCGGGATTCGAACCCATGCTACTGTGATATCGTGACACCAAATCGCCTGCACTGCAGCCGTCCCGCTAGACCACACGACCACCTGGGCTCTCAAAAAAAGAGCTTTCGGTGGGCATGTGTTACCTTTCCACGTCAGTTTTAATCTAGCGGCGTACTACAGTACATGATATATAAGGCATGAAGATGTTATTGTTACAGATCATATATATATATATATATATATATATAATACTAAAATTACGAGGTCCAATTTGTCAGCCGTCATCACGCAAAAACGACGAATCAAAGAATTCAGCTTTATATATAACTAATATAGTTCAAAGGTGTAGATTAAAAATTACACCACTCCAGGCCCTTTTGTTTTCCACGTAATTAATATTGCCAATAATTAAGAAGTTCCTGGTCGAGTCCGATACCGATACCAATAGATTATTCACCTGTTACCTATTACCTTATCTGTACGTTCCGCATCTAACAGGTGCACCATCAAACGGTGTATTTAGGATTATGCTATATACACGGATCATAATCACAGGGTTGACACTATTAAATTCAATCATTGTCAACTTGTAACCTATTGTAGTATTTTAATCAGTAAGACTTTCTAAGATAACAATACGAATACTAAAAATCTGGACTAAAAATAAGGTGTATATAGGAACCGTTTTCAATTTGTTAGCGGGCATGACATAAAACAGTGAATCAAATAATTCAACTTTATTTATAACTAGCATAGGACAATGCTGTTGATTAAAAATTACTCCATTCCAGGACCTTTTGTTATCCAAATAATTAATATTACCAATAATTGATAAGTTCCAGTTCGACGGGTTCAAACAGAAAGATTTGAAAGCAGAGAAAACTGAGTATCTTATTATCGGCATGACTTTATCAGATAAAAAATAATACTAAAATAAGGCTTGCGCATAGTTATATACTTTAATTCAGTCACAGACCCGCGATATCACGGGTGTGTTCTAGTATATATATATGTAACAAGTCAAAAAGGGTACAACATCACCATTAAATAACTATAAAATGAACAAATATTAGATATTTCGGATAACTGTAAAAATATTCAAACTGAGAAACTTTTTCTAAATCTCGAAATTTATACAATTTAAGCGAACACCACAGACGCTGATACAATTTTAAAATTTCCAAACACGGCGCAAAGATTACAAAGATATGCCAAATGAAAATAGTTATTTTCGATGTGAATTGGCACAATTTTAAATTTCCAAAGGTTGTGACAGTTTAGATGTTATAACTGCATTGAGGGCAGTCCTCAAACAAAAAAATCAAAAATGTCCTAATCGATCCAAGTTTGAATAATATTTCAAATTTGACAACGGTAGGGCAATTGCAACAGAAACTACATATTTAAGCCTCCCAAACGAATAGCAGTCTTATAATGATTATAACTAGAGGCTCTAAAGAGCCTGTGTCGCTCATCTTGGTCTATGTGAATATTAAATAAAGGACACAGATGGATTCAAGACAAAATTGTGGTTTGGTGATGGTGATGTGTTTGTAGATCTTACTTTACTGAACATTCTTGCTGCTTACAATTATCTCTATCTATAATGAACTTGGCCCAGTAGTTACAGTGGAAAATGTTAGTAAAAGTTTACAAATTTTTTCGAAAATTGTTAAAAAATAACTATATAAAGGGCAATAACTCCTTAGGGGTCAATTGACCATTTTGGTCATGTTGACTTCTTTTTAGGTCTTACTTTGCTGTACACTATTGTTGTTTACAATTTATCTCTATCTATAATAATATTCAAGATAATAACCAAAAACAGCAAAATGTCCTTAAAATTACCAATTCAGGGGCAGCAACTCAATAAAGAGTTGTCCGATTGGTCTGCAAATTTCAGGGCAGATAGATCTTCACCTGATTAACAATTTTACACCATGTCAGATTTGCTCTAAATGCTTTGGTTTTTGAGTATTAACCCAAAAACTGCATTTTACCCCTTTGTTTTATTTTTAGCCGTGGCGGCCATCTTGGTTGGTAGGCCGAGTCACCGGACACATTTTTTAAACTAAATACCCCAAAGATGATTGTGGCCAAGTTTGGATTAATTTGGCCTATTAGTTTCAGAGAAGAAACTGTTTGTAAAAGATTACTAAGATTTACGAAACGTTGTTAAAAATTGACTATAAAGGGCAATAATTCCTAAAGGGGTCAACTGACCATTTCGGTCGTGTTGACTTATTTGTAAATCTTACTTTGCTGAACATTATTGCTGTTTACAGTTTATCTCTATCTATAATAATGTTCAAGATAATAACCAAAAACAGCAAAATTTCCTTAAAATTACCAATTCAGGGACAGCAACCCAACAACAGGTTGTCCGATTCATCTGAAAATTTCAGGGTAGATAGATCTTGACCTGGTAAACAATTTTCCTCGTGTCAGATTTGCTCTAAATGCTTTGGTTTTTGACTTATAAGCCAAAAATTGCATTTTACCCCTATGTTCTATTTTTAGACGTGGCGGCCATCTTTGTTAGTTGGCCGGGTCACCGGACACATTTTTTAAACTAGATACCCCAATGATGATTTGTTTAATTTGGCCCAGTAGTTTCAGAGGAGAAGAATTTTGTAAAAGTTAACGACGCAGGACGACGACGGACTACGGACCGGACGCAAAGTGATGGGAAAACCTCACTTGACCCTATGGGGCAGGTGAGCTAAAAATAAGTTTGATCTAATGAGGTAAAATAATTGAACGTGGCTACGTACTTATACATCCATCCCGAATGAATGAAGCCCTGTATTTTAAACTGGTATTTTAAAAAGAATTACGAACTGTACATAAAGCCGGAGTTACTAGAAATAAGTGAAGACAGAAAAATGAGAGACTCATTCTATGTTTTTTCATTTATGCCCTCTGGGAAAACTGTCCGTAACTTTCTTATCCAAAATCTTTCCCGAGCGACTCTTTCGACCTTCGACCAACCCTCGTTGTGGTCTATGATTGTGATGGCAAGGTTTTTGAGATCAGCATGTGTGTGCCCAGGTGACCATTCATGCGTTTGTTGAATGGCTGCTCTGTCTCGCCAACATACTGCATGCCACATCGACACTGAAGGAGGTATACAACATTGAGTCTTCCTCATTTGCCCTACTCCCAATAACATAGATAATATGAAACTGGGAGATGACCTTGATAACTTTGCCAGAACCTTCAGAATCAAAGAATATTTTGGTAACAAGGATAAAGAGGTGGGTAATGAGGAAGACTCAGGCACCTCTGACTCGGAGGAAGAAATCATAATTTCGCATTTTAAAAAGAAGGTTCATGGATTCCAAAACCTAGTAAATCTGCTACACTGGAAGATGTTATCGACAAAATAAAATCGGATGTTGTTCATCTAGCTAGCAACAAGTACTCGTCATTTTATAACACCCACGACGAGAAAAAAGCCATACAATCGCTGAGAAACCGAGATGATATTGTGATAAAACCAGCAGACAAGGACAGCGCCGTTGTGATAATGGACAAAGCTAACTACATCGCGGAAGCAGTGCGTCAGCTCTCTGATGAGAGATTTTATAAGAAACTAGACTATGACCCTACTTCCGAGTTTAGCTCCAAAATTATCACAGTGTTACAAACCATGTACAATGACGGTCACATAGATGAGGATACAATTGGTTATTTAAAACCAGAGAATGCCAAGCCTGGTCGATTGTATCGTCTTCCCAAAATACACAAGGTTAACAACCCTGGTAGACCCATTGTATCTGCAAACGGCCATCCGACTGAGAAAATCTCGGAATTCGTCGATTTTCATTTAAGATCTCACTCTAAGATATCTTTCTTAGACACAACCACATCTATAAAGAACGGTGTCATATCAACAGACCTCTACTGTAAACCCACAGATAAACATCAGTACCTTTCTGCCCAAAGCTGTCACCCCAAACACTGTACAAAAAGTATCCCGTACAGTCAAGCTCTCAGAGTCAAGCGGATTTGCTCCTCTGAGGAGGCTGTCACGAAACGGTTACAGGAACTTCGCGGATTTTTGACAAAACGAGGTTATAAGAAATTGGACATAGATAAGGGATTTGCGCGCGCTAACAATAACAGCCGCAATGACCTCTTACAGTACAAACGGAAGAGGCGCAGCAAAATAGTCCCGTTTGTTCTAACATACAATCCAGCCTTTACTAACCTTTCACGTTTGATCCGTGCCAATTGGCAAACTATTGCCAAACACCCTAAATTATCCAAGATCTTTCCAAATTAAGCCTCCTGTCTTAGCTTTTTGCAAACCAGCAAGTCTCAAAGACTTATTTGTTAGAGCTGACGTCTCCTCAAATAAAAGCTGTTCAATTGCAGGATGGTGCAAGTCATGTGGTAACAGACGTTGTCTGACTTGTCAACAAATACTTAATACTCAAACATTTACTTGCCACTCGACTGGGTCTGTGTACACTATATTTTGCAATGTAACTTGCAAAACCCAGAATGTTGTATACCTCCTTCAGTGTCGATGTGGCATTCAGTATGTTGGCGAGACAGAGCAGCCATTCAACAAACGCATGAATGGTCATCGAAGGGACTACACTTGTAAGCCCGACCTAGCCGTAAGTCGTCATTTGAGATCACCTGGGCACACACAAGCTGATCTCAAAAACCTTGCCATCACAATCATAGACCACAACGAGGGTTGGTCGAAGGTCGACAGAGTCGCCCGGGAAAGATTTTGGATAAGAACGTTACGGACAGTTTCCCCAGAGGGCATACATGAAATAACATAGAATGAGTCCCTCATTTTCCTGTCTTCACTTATTTCCAGTAACTCCGGCTTTACAGTTCGTAATTCTTTTTAAAATACAGGGCTTCATTCATTCGGGATGGATGTATAAGTACGTAGCCACGTTCAATTATTTTACCTCATTAGATCAAACTTATTTTTCTAATCATTATTAGACTGCTATTTGTTTGGGAGGCTTAAATACTTAGTTTCTGTTGCAATTGCCCTACCGTTGTCAAATTTGAAATATTATTCAAACTTGGATCGGTTAGGACATTTTTGATTTTTTTGTTTTAGGACTGCCCTCAATGCAGTTATAACATCTAAACTGTCACAACCTTTGGAAATTTAAAATTGTGCCAGTTCACATCGAAAATAACTATTTTCATTTGGCATATCTTTGTAATCTTTGCGCCGTGTTTGGAAATTTTAGAATTGTATCAGCGTCTGTAGTGTTCGCTTAAATTGTATAAATTTCGAGATTTAGAAAAAGTTTCTCAGTTTGAATATTTTTACATGATTCATTTGACAACGTGCTATTATTGAAGAAGGATATCAGTTATCCGAAATATCTAATATTTGTTCATTTTATAGTTATTTAATGGTGATGTTGTACCCTTTTTGACTTGTTATATATTATATTTTGTAGTGTACATAATCATATTACATGATCCATCGCCCTGTAAGATTGATCGTTGACTATTTATTCAGTCATTATTTACATAATAGTTCTTGAAAAACTGGTCATTATCGGGATATATGGACTGCCCACAGGACAGTGGTATTGACTAAGATAGTGATGATGACTGAGCCGAAGGCTTTTCAAAAATACGAACAAAGAAAACAGAAGATCCAGTAGCCAACCATTTCAATCAGAAGAATCATTCAATGACAAATTTAAAAGTTACCGCCATAGAAAGAGTATTTGGAACAGAAACTTACAGAAAAACTAAAGAAGCCTTTTGGATAAAAAAAAATTGAAACTTTAGAACCTAATGGACTCAACACAATGTATGAACGATAATAAAAATATTTATATTAAAAAAGCGAAAAACGCGGCAAATGACGTCATAAAAGTTATTACACCGTAATGTATCCAAGCAATGTAATTGTTGTTTCAATGTTGTAATTTATTCCAATGAAGAAGGCCGTAATGGCCGAAACATATGGGAATTTGTGTTATAGTTTCTATTATACAATCATTCAGAGACTTTATATATATATATATATATATATATATAAGTACGTCTGAGTCAGTGACAACCCTACAACAGATGTATCCATCGGATCGCCATCAATGATGGTGATACATGGCTGTGTATTTAGACGAGTTATATATATATATATATATATATATATGAGTCTGAAAGATTGTGTTTGTGTAGTATTGTCAATTTTGATGATCCAATACCTATTAAGTTTACTGGTTGGTAGATTCTTATAGACTATATATATATATATATATATTTGTTACTATCCATTCAAAGGAAGACAACTTAGACATGTTTGATTGGTATGTGGACAAAAAAAAATATATGATAAACTTTTCATATCAGCCCGCTAAGCTCCAATTCGAAAAATATGGAAAATGCTTTAATTTAATGCTATTATCATACGGTAAAAATCATATGTTAGTTAGTCTATGTATATGATAAACCTTTCATATCAGCCCGCTAAGCACCAATTCGAAAAATATGGAAAATACTTTAATTTAATGCTATTATCATACGGTAAAAATCATATGTTATTTAGTCTAAGTATATGATAAACTTTTCGTATCAGCCCGCTAAGCACCAATTCGAAAAATATGGAAAATACTTTAATTTAATGCTATTATCATACGGTAAAAATCATATGTTATTTAGTCTAAGTATATGATAATGTTGTTTGTCTTTGACGCATATTTTGTGTCATAGGTTTTAAAAAGATAAGGAAGAAAGAATTTGATATTAGAACGTAGTGTGTGCGTGTACCAGCTGTTGAAATAAATCTAAAATGAATAATTTATAGAATACCAAGTCAGAATTTATCGACTGAATTAAAAAAATCTTATTGCGGTAGTTCATTGACACGGGACTTGGAATAGCCAAGAATTAGTGTGTTTCTACGAATAATCTGATTTTGAAAAACCATGTCTATTCAGGTTAAATATTTCGGGGAAATATTACATTTCTTTAAAATGTGAGCTGTCTTTATAATATCTTGATAGTTTTTAAAAGTTTGATAAAAAAATTAGATTAGGTCGTATTTAATTTTTGAATGTATTAACAGTCCTATCAATTTATATATAGGCAATACATTATACTTGGTCAAATTTGTTAGGACAGACTTAACTAAGTTTTTGATTGGATAAAAAGGCAATGGTTGCACAATTTGGTGGTATTCTAAATCCAATGTGAGTTATAAAATCAAATGATTTATATTTTGTGGTAAACAAAACCCCAGGCCTTGAATTTAACAAAGACAATTGCTGATATGAAAGATAATTTTTAGATATAAACAGAGGAATATTTCTGTATTGCTATCTTTGAATATGATTTGTATGTGTATACATGGTATATGAGCATCAATCAATCAATCCATGAATCACTCAAAATGAACTTGTCACATATATGTTATTATCCTCTACGAGTACACTCGCCGCGATATAGCATTTTTTTTTACTGATGCAGTGTAAATCAATCAACCAATTTAACAATCTATGCATATAAGAGAAGAACGTTTGCAGTATTTCTAAACTCATCTCATCTTTTCCACAAAATACTTATAAACATGATAAAGACATAAAATCATATAGAAAAAGTCTTATTTTTTTTTATATTAAATCATATATCACATAAATGCTACATATAAGAAATAAGATCAGACTGTTAAATGTCTCAATTCAATTGTACATTTCTCGTTTTGTCGGGACTACATTTTAAATATTCGCTTTTTACATTTTATTGTAACTAATTCTATTTTAAAATTTAAAATGACGTATGATAAGTATATATATTTACTTCCTGTTATGATATATTTAGGCAGACATACTTCGAACAAAAGCAAGAAACAATAGGATGGAACATTTTCATTTGTTACCTTTTCAAAAAAATTATCATATATTCATGTTCAATGATCGAAAATCCGAACTTGATAGACTTTGGGTCAGCGATGTTATCAAAAACCTAGAATATTATGGATATAAAGGTGGGTGTATTAGTGATGATTTTGATATAGAAATATCCGTATTTAAAAATATTCAGAGGAAAGTAAAACAATCAATAATTACAGCGTTTGTCATTTCGGAAAATTCACTAAAATCGAAGTCGTTCACAAACTACATGGAAATTGCTGTGATGCTAATAACAGAGTCAGACGAGGAAAACTCAATGGTTCCAATTCTGTTAAATGATAGCAAAATGCCAATTTGCCTGCATAACTACCATCCACTAATTGTGACCAATAGGAGAGAAGACTGGTGGCCAAAATTGCTACGGGTATTAGAAACTCACGCATGTTCTTCAAGTAGTGGTGAATCGGACGAAGATATTCGAAATTTGATTGAAGTATGTAAAAAAAACCTTAGCAACGAAAAGTATAAAAAAAACAAAAGAAGTTCAGACAATTATGCAGACAATCGGGCATTTCTCAATTTACAAGTCAAATGGGAACGAGAACAATGCATGTCAGTCTCTTAAAAGGATGTGGCGTAGAGATTGTCGAACAATGTCTTATTTTGAAATGGGATAGATTTGAAAATGTTATGATAGAAAACCGAGACACACTAGTGAGCATAGTACACTTCAATCAAACATGTACACTTAGAGAAGTGGTCATCAATTTGACCGAAGAAGGACATGATAAGCTTATTAAAGGATGTCCGATATGGCAATCGAATCTTACAACATTTATTGAAAAGTCTCTTAATTACGATTTCTTCACAGGAACTGACGACAGAATGACCTATAACGTGAAGTTTGAAGGACATACTAATTACGCGTTATTACATTCAGTAAATAATATTGTTCGAAATCTTTATTTGGAAAATTTTAAAGCTCGTTGTGCTCTGTTAAATACAACAAAGAAAAGAATAGAAACATTCAAAAACTGGCCATATGACAAGCGTCAAACTTTGATATTTGCTGAAGCGGGGTTTATATACACTGGAAATTTAGATACCGTCACATGTTACGCATGTAATCAAAGTCTATATGGTATTAGAAAAACAACCAATCGAGACCATTTAGTAAGACAACATGTTCAATGGAGTAGTAATTGTTCTTTTTTGAATAATCAAAGTGATAGATTTGTTTTGGATTTGCTGAAGCAAAAGTGGAGATCTAATTCCATATCGGATGCCAAAGCCTCGTACAGTCCATATTCATGTGATGCCAAACATACACTAAACCAGAGAACGTTTGCTAATGATATTACTATAAAAAAGTATAATTTTAATATCAACGCGTTATCGCTAGCAAAGGCTGGTTTCATAATTGTGTCGCCAACCAAACCTGACATTGGAGTAGTATGTGTTGAATGCAATTACATCAAATATGGATTTGAAGACATAAACGAACTCGAATTTTGTCATTTAATGTGGTCTGGGGAACGATGTCCATTTCTACTGAAAACAAAAGGAATACAAGCGATCCAACAATTCAGAAAAGACAATGATTTGAGAGTCCAATACAAATCTTCTGTATCTTTCAAAACAATAATGATCAATCGGAACCAGTAAGAATATTGCCAAACAAATATTTTAGAATCACTAACAATACTAAAGTTTATGGTTTATAATATAGTGTTATTAACTGGCTGTTCTGTATTGGCCCTGTTATAGATTCGAGGTAAGCTGTATTAGACCCGAGAATCGAGGGTCAATACAGCTGATCGAAAATATACAACAAGGCCAATACAGAAACAACCAGTTCATAACCTTAACCTCACCTTATTTCTCTCCGTGCCAGAAGTCGCATAAGGCCTCCACGCTGCTTTTCCACCCTCTTCTATCTTATTCCTCTTTTCTGGATACGTTCCAACTTGTCCATCTTTGTTGGTTTTCAGGTGCCCATTGTTGAGATACATAGTTGTTGTTGTCTCTTTCACGCCTTAATACATGTCCTATCCATGTCCACCGTCTCCATCTGATTTCACAACCGATGTTTCTGGTGTTAACTATTTCGTTTACTGTTTTGTTCGATGTTTTACTTTGCCATCTTATTTTTAACATCGTTCTTAGGCATTGGTGTTCTACAGTATTAGGGTTCTTTTCTTCAATGTTTGTTAGTTTCCAGTTCATAACACTTTTATTAAATGATTTTGAGAAAATTAAAAACCGGAAGTGAACGTCCCGTATTAGCCCATAGGCCAATACAGATTTTTCCATATTGTCCCTGTTTTTTCCGTTTCAAGACTTAAAGACGTTACAAACATCATTTAACCTGTTTATTTTATAACTTAATTGACAAAAAATAATACAAATGTTTTTGTGTATAACTATATTTCCAAAGTTAAGTAATGGCGTAAGAAAGGAATTCGGAAGTGAACGTTCTGTATTACCCCATGGGTCAATACGGCTTTTCCCGTATTGGCCCTGTTTTTTCCGGTATTGGCCCTGTTTTTCCTGTATTGGCCCTGTTTTTCCCGTATTGGTTTTGTTCGAAAAGCAATATTAACTCTTGCTTTATATCTGCAGTGGCACGTTTTCAATATTGCACATGCTGATTTATCCGTATTATGGCTGATTTGCTCATATAATTTAATAATAAAAGTTTATATACTACAAAAATGATTTAAGATTGAAATTATAACGTCATATTTTACTGATGATCAGATCACGTAAGTTGCTTATAAAGACGGCCTAAGTTTGAGTTCTAGTGATGTTTATAACAAGCATTAAAAGAGGTTAGTACTTAAGGAACTTCTTCTCATACATGTAAACCATATTAACTGAAATGACTTTAGATGCATCGCTTGCAATATTAAGACGGAAATAATAATATCATATACAATGTAGGTGTTTTTGTTTCATTAAACATTTGCCGGATCCTTTTATAAATTATATATTTATAAAAAAATATTTATAAATTAACTTTTTACAAAAAGTTTGATTTTTTGAAATACTAGCTTAGCTGTATTTGGCAAAACATTTTATAAATTTTGGTCCTCAATGCTCTTCAACTTCGTACTTCATTTGTGCTTTTTATTTTATCTTTTGGATTCGAGCGTCACGTATGAGTCTTTTGTAGACAAAATGCTCGTCTGGTGTAAATGCAAAATTTAATCCTGGTATCTATGATGAGTTTATTTATAGTGATTTTGTAATCAGGAGTGTCCTTTCTTATAACGTTTCATTTCCCCAGTGTCTATAAGAAAAGTATTTATTCGACAGTAGATGTTTTTTTTTCAAATGTCAAAGGCAAAGGAGGGATGAAAGATACCAAAGGGACAGTCAATGAGGTTTATGAATGATTTTGTTTATTGTTAAAAGCACATTTCATATATTTATATATCATTAACAACATAAACAATCTGACAAATAATGTTAATAACATGCAATACATAACAAGTGAAAATAATCATAAATAGTAAAAGCAAAGTATGATTAATGTAAAAGCTGAAAAATGTTTCGAGTATAAAAAATATAAGATACCAGACAAAATGAGTATTCATGTTGTCGTTTTTTCATTTGATTTTTTAATTCAAAAATGGATACATTTTATGCACTTCATTTTTGCGCTAGCAACCAGTGTTTGTTCCAATTGCTGAACAGTGCTTAGCAGTAACATATCCACCGCTTCATCTTCTTACGTTTGGATATAGAAAACACTTGACCTATAAAATTATAATTCACGATTTTGCCTACGGAAAGTCTACTCTATAACTGCAGTGCTTTGGATTTATGTACATCACGTGGATGATATCAATGTGACAAAGATCAATTACAGCTAAAAAAACCTACATTATACTGAGGATTGCGAATCACTAGGAAGCTTTTAAACCAAGAGTTCCAAATGATGAAGTTGAAATCATTCCTTCTTAAATTTTACGGACACCATCACGAGTTGGTTGACCGTTATGGAATAACCGTTTCACAGATGATATCGGATATGTTCCTTATGTCGTAACAACAACATCCTTCCCTTTTCACGAATGTGACCTACCGAATTATACTATTTTCTGGGTTTGAAATAACATAAGCAACACGATGTGTGCCACATGTGGAGCAGGATCTGCTTACCCTTCCGGAGCACCTGAGATCACCCATAGTATTTGGTGGGGTTCGTGTTGCTTAGTCTTTAGTTTTCTTTGTTGTGTCTTCTGTTCTAGTATTTGTCTGTTTGTCTTTTTAATTTAGTCATGGCGTTGTCAGTTTATTTTCTATCTATGAGTTTGACTATCCCTTTGGTATCTTTCATCCTTTTTTTCATATTAGTGTTTTAATTTTGAGTCACATGAATAACAAAATATATTATATATTTCCTGCAAAAAATGATTTGTCTACTGATATGCATAAAATGAAAATACCAAAAAGCAGACATATCAATCCTTTGTATTCGTTTGTAGTCTACGTGATTTATTACGTAATAAGTTTGGGGAAACAGAAGGAGCGGGTTTCGGAGGTTGGAACCCCCCTTTTCGAACAATCAATGTTATGAACCCCATGCATTTTAAAAATGCCTTTATCCGCCTGTGGTAATCGAGAAATCTTCAGTATCTTTGAAATAGTTGCGAATCATCAAAATGGCTTCCATCGCTGCTAGAAAAGCTGCGCAAGAAATTTTATTTCGATTCTATGTAATGAATATTTAAATGACATACAGAAGGGATATAGTTACGATACTGTTTTGAGGTCATTAAAGATTGCATATTTTGGCGTTAATATTGATTCACTTATAGGGTCTTTGCATCGGAACTAAACACATTTATTCAAAAACCAGTTGTTGGCATGACACGGGTTATGTTCTTCTCATATATGTTATGATAGTATGATACTAAACCCCTAACGGGAAGGATTGTGCCTGATGTTCATATGATGAAATCATAATCTTTCAGTCAGTTTAATTGAAGTCTGGAGCTGGCATGTCAGTTAACTGCTAGTAGTCTGTTGTTATTTATGTATTATTGTCATTTTGTTTATTTTCTTTGGTTACATCTTCTGACATCAGACTCGGTCTTCTCTTGAACTGAATTTTAATGTGCGTATTGTTATGCGTTTACTTTTCTACATTGGCTAGAGGTATGGGGAAGGGTTGAGATCTCACAAACATGTTTAACCCCGCCGCATTTTTGCGCCTGTCCCAAGTCAGGAGCCTCTTGCCTTTGTTAGTCTTGTATTATTTTAATTTTAGTTTCTTGTGTACAATTTGGAAATTAGTATGGCGTTCATTATCACTAAACTAGTATATATTTGTTTAGGGGCCAGTTGAAGGACGCCTCCGGGTGCGGGAATTCTAGCTACATTGAAGACCTGTTGGTGACCTTCTGGTGTTGTTTTTTTCTATGGTCGGGTTGTTGTCTCTTTAGCACATTCCCCATTTCCATTCTCAATTTTAGTTTATAAGTGTGAACAAAACTTATACACAGGTTACTAAACCAGGCGTATGGATGTGAACAAATTTAATGTGAAACCAGTGTACAATACATTAAACTAATTGTAAACATGTTTACTGTACATGGCGTTTGGTGTGAACACGTCCTTAGATGGGATTTCGTTTTAAATTTTAATGTGTTTGAGCATTTGACTTTGCAATTTGTAAAAGGAGTTATCGTAATTATTTCCCTGGAATCGATATTTTGTTCTAGTGTTACTTTTTAATATTGAACCTGTGTGAATTATGAGTGATACAGAGTAAACATTATATACCTGAAAGAATTACACTTGGTATTATGCATGTGTAAATCAGTACTGAGGATAAACACATAGTTAAATGTTGATAAATGAGCAATTTAAGATAGACACATATGTACTGACGTACATACCTGATTTATTCATTGGGATATACTCCCCAGATGCCAATAGATATGACTCAGTCGTATCTACAAATATAGATTTTACTTAAGACAATAACAATCAAAACCAAGGAGTAAACAAAGACTCATAAAACCAAAGGATATTCACATCAACAGTTATAAATAATAATTAAGAAACAACACGAACTCCACTAAAAACCGGGTGTGAAATCAGGTGCTCCGGAAGGGTAAGCATTTCCTGCACCGTATACGGCACCCGTCGTGTTATTTCTTTGTTCAGTTCAGTAATGATGGAAGGATATTATGACTGAGGAAGAATATCAGATATGATTTCTGACACACTTTGGTCATAATGGCCAATCAGCTCATGATGGCGACCGTAAAACTTCTTGAGTGATGACCTTAATTTGATTGATTCATAGCCCTGTCTTAGCAACTTTTGAGTATTCCTCGTTCAACAAAATCAACGTACTTTAAGCTATCACTAGAGTAACGAATCAATTGAGACACATATACTCCATATGCTGGTGCCGCTGGGATGTTGCTACACAGAAATGGAAAGTTGACTATAGGAAAATTAAAATCATCGCGTCTGTCATAAATTTTGGTATTCAACCTACCATCAGTAGTCATTTCGAGAAAAAGGTCTAAATATGAAGCAGATTTATCTGTGTCGGTAGTATCCAGTGGCGGATCCAGAGATTTACAAAAGGGGGGGCCCCAATTTTTTTTTTCAGTAAGAAAAAAAATTACAATATAAAAATCAACAAAAATCGTAACTACAATATCAATATTACAAAACCAATCCAATCAAGGAAACATAACCCAACCAAAATGAAGATGACACCGAAAGACAATGAAAGGGGAGAAATCCCAAGTTAACATCCAGGAACAGGCACCAGGCAGCACCTTCCACTTGTTTAACAACATATTCTTAATCTAGCTCAGCAAACTGAGGGAACATAAACACTAAAACCTATAAAAGAGAACAAGTCTGACTGACAGAAACCGGAGATTGGGAACTTAAATTAAAGTAAAACAAACTCTTACTTTATACTTGATATTGTAGACGAAATGCGTGTCTGAGATGCAAAATTGGTTTAAGGTCAAGTAACAGTAAATGAACGCCGTCTAGCGGATTCCGCTAAATATTGCGATGTTTTGTACGAATTACGTCCCTTTGACCAGATTTCGCAATGTTAAAATTGCACCCGGCGACTTTTCGATGGGACATCGTCAACGGTAAATTTGACGGAAAGTATGTTACTTCTAGGATAATGAACTTGTTTTTCTAAAATTAAAATTGAAAATTAATATGAAAACAGTCATGAAGACGATCTTCAAAATGAAAATCAGGTGTTTTACTGGCGCCCGGGACGTAGGGTGGTAGCGTTTGTAAATCTGCCGACCAGATAAAACAAGTGTGAAAACTGTTGCTCACTACTATTTCTACATAATTGTGATGAGAAAAAACAGTATGGTCTCGGAAGTATTCTATATGTAGTATGTCAAAACTGTCCTTACAAAAACCCTATATTCACTGGGAAAAGACATCGTCTAGCAAAAAATAAGCAGAAGGGGGTGCAAGTTTAGGACATTAATACTAAAGTTTAAAACTTAGTATTGTACGGTAAGACTATATATCCCATATTTTGAAAATTATCACACCTGTCGGAACAAGTAAAAATATTTTCAAATAAGAGAAAAGGAAATGAACCACATAAACTAATACTGGTTATAAATTCGCCGCTGCTGTAAGTCAGTCATAGATGGCACTAAACTATAATACACTTAAATTAATTAACCTTGTTCACGGTTGGAACAACAGTTTATATATATTCACGGTTTTTAGACTATAACAAATTAATAAAAAACAAACAAAAATGATGTTTCGCAATCATTAATCCATCACTACATTTTGTATTCTAACGGTTTTTTTTAATGGTGTTTTCTTTCACGTCCGCAATTTCGATGTTAAAAATAGAACACAAATCTTTAAATAGATACATGTATAAACAGTATATGGTTTGAAGATTTATACATGGCTTACTTTAGTATCCTAAAAGTATTGATTCGTATGGTTGTCTCCTCAAATGAAATTGTTATGTAGATCTATATATATATATATATATATATGGGTAAAAATTAACCGAATAAAAAAAATGTACCCTAGCTGAAAATAGCATCTCAAATATAAAATAGAACTGTTCTCTCTATTACACTCATAAAACTTGAAGGTTGAGAATGGGGGTCTCATTGGGGGTTCCGATCCCGAATCCCGCTTACTGTTTTGTCAGATTCCCGTATCCCGCTTACACTATATACGTAAGCAATTCTCATTTTTTTGTTGTCATTTCCCTGGTCCCGCTAGACCTCATTTCCCGTTTTCCCGACACAATAATTTGACTTTCACCTGTCACGCTTCAGCAAAAAATCGGCAATTCCGCGTCACGCTTAGACCCCAATGAGACCCACGAGAATGAGATTATATCGATCATCTCTATATCATACTACTACTGAAAAATATGCACAGTGTCACAGACTTTCAGTACTTAAAGTAAAATGTAAATCCCGAAAGTAGTTAGTACTTCAATAAGACAGCAACCAATCAACAACACAAGGCCAAAAGAAAATTAAAAAGGAAAAGACATCTTATGATATGCATTTGTAAGGGGGGTAGGGGTAGGGGTGGCAGGGGTCCTGATCTCGAAATCTCGGACTTTAAAACATGAAATCCCGAGGTCCGGAATTTATAGAAATATAAATTCTACCATCCAGAAAGGATCAATCCCGAAATCCCGTGCTTAAAAACACCCGATCCCGGAGTCCCGATAAAGACCCACCACCCTTCATTTGTGTAGATGGACTAAATAACAAAACACAATATTTCCAGTCATGTCTCAGCTTTTGTGCGATTGTTTTTTTTCTTGTTTTTTTTCGGTTTGAGGGGGGGGGGTATTTTTGTAGGCATATTAAACATAAATATATACATCTGTTTTTTATGTCATATCTCAACCTCCGTATGTTTGGTTTCCTTGAAAATGTTTTTACACAGGAAAATACACTGTACTACAAAGACCGTGCAATGTCTTGAGAGAAAGCGAAATTCAGAGAGAGAAGCACATTTATTAAATTGTCACGTATAATTAGATCTCAAAGGGAGTTGC
Organism: Mytilus galloprovincialis; assembly: GCF_965363235.1. Classification (NCBI taxonomy): domain Eukaryota; kingdom Metazoa; phylum Mollusca; class Bivalvia; order Mytilida; family Mytilidae; genus Mytilus; species Mytilus galloprovincialis. The sequence goes on along the minus strand of NC_134850.1, from coordinate 66,819,941 downwards.
AGAATAACGGATACTGGCGAATGTAAAAATTGAACAAAAAAGTTTGCAAAATTATAAAGAATAACAATGGAAAATAAAATAATTATTTAATACAAAAGTGTAGACCATGTACAGAATTAAGAAATCATGTAATAGAAGAATTTTACAAAATCATTAATTGAAGATTTTACAGAACAAGCGTTATATTTAAAGATAAAGAACATTTAGGTCCACACTCAATATGGACTCTTAAAAATTCGTTGGATTATCTCGGTGTTGCTGGTTAGTAATGAATAAAAAAATAATTGGTCAATTTAAAGGTTGTTGTAAGTGATGCAATATATTCTTATTTTCCTGTTCCCCTCATGTAACTTCCAGTTTTATTGAAGTTTACATCCATCAAAGCCTTAGTTTAATTTAGTTTCCTGTTATTACTACCCCCCCCCCACCTTATTTACGCATGTTGGGCACTGGTTCTATATATATTCGAGCATATATATGTACACTTATGGAACAATAACCATACAGTAAACTTTTTAAAACGTTTTTTGTAGACTTGTATACAATAAATTTTATACAGAACGAAAAAGATATTAACAAAGATGTCAGTTTGTCTGCGTGTTTACTTGTTAACTTGCAGATGTGTAAATAACCACACGACACTCTTTCAAAAATTTGTAGGATCATTGATAAAATATTTGTTTATATATGAGATGTCGTGATAAAGTACCAAAACACAAGCTATTACATGTTCCGCTGCTAAAGAAACTGTTTTTTTTTTCAAACGTGGCCAAATCATATATCGATCGCAACGGAGAAAAAATGTAAACAGATGACTTACAAGATAGTCTAAGAGATTTATGAATTGGTTACCCAAAAATGACAAAGTTCAACTATCTCTCATTAGAGCAAATATTAATAAAGATCAAAACTCTGACCACATGCAAACAGACAGCAAAGTGAAAACGTTCTAGGATTCAAACTGTAGCTGTTTTGCGGAATAACTATAAAGGGGGACAAGCGGACAGACATACAGGGGTTTACGGAATACAGAATAATGGACAAAAATTGCAGAATAAAATGGAAAAAAGAAAGAAAAGAAAGAAAAGTATAATAGGGTGCTAAAATATAAAGAATAAAGAATATTGGTAATACTAATAAAAATTAATTAATGATAATTATCCAGACTCTTATGATAAAAAGAATCTATCAATACGAAACACATAATCATCGTCCAGAATCAACACGAAGAACTTTGGAAATTATCATGATAACTTGACGTTATGTAACAAAAATTACGACGTCACGAATTTTGATGATTTTTTTTTCCAAAATGTTGGGTTTGCGTCGCTTCTACAGGGAAAACGAAGTCGGTGACCATATTTTTTTTTTATATCATCTAATTCGTAAGACAAAAAGGAAAAAAATATTAATTTAAATAAAAATTCTATGGAGCAGTTCACGTGATTTATAGCGGAAACCGAAAATTGTAGAAGAAAAATATAGATTTCCCCTATATATCCAATGTAATTTAGTACCCTCTCGGACCATTTTAATAATGGATTTTTCTTGAAAACGAAGTCGGTGACATATACTTTTTTTTACATTTTCTGATGTATATTTTCAATATCTAGTTGAGTTCTAAATTTTAAAAAAATCTATGGACTAGTTCATTTACTGATCCTTGACCTTAAGTTTGATATCATTGTTTTGTTTTATTGACAAAAGTTAACATACAAAATCGAAACTTTAAAACAACTTTAATTTAGATCAGTGGATTTAGAAGTTTCATTCTTCTCGGATGAGCACGAGCATACATGTCAATGATTTTGGAAAAGTCAAGTGCAATATCTTTATGAATGTAAAGAAGAAGGAGTCCATTCATTCGATCTTCTGTTGTTGTTGATCTTAGTTTGGTTTTGACCTGTTTGAAGGATGAATGGCTTCTTTCTACTGTTGCAGCAGAAACAGGGAGCATCAACAACAATCTCAATATCATTGCAATATTTGGATAGAACCTGTCGTTTGTAACTTTCAATGTCTCCTCTATCGATTCGGGTATGCTTTCGTTTGCATTTTCTGTCCATTCCCTTTTCCACAATCTTAATTCTCCTTTAAGGGCAGACGGACTTGGTAGGTCATCCTCAAAGAATTCTTCTACAGTGCTTATCTTTTCATCTGTCAAAATATCTAAATTTGAAGGTAGAAGACACAGCGCAAGTGCAGAGGTTTCGTTTGCATGTGAAAAGCGGCTTTCAAACTCTGTTATAAGATGATCTAAATATGGAATGAAAAGACAACGGAGCCAATATTCCATGGGTGTACTGGCTGGCGTATTGTTTCTCAATGATTGTCTACCACATCTCCGGGGTATAATCAACTCTGTTCCTGTAATCCTACCTATTTCATTTGCCTTAGTCCATACATCTTTAAATTCTTCTTCACACTTTTGCCTAATATCTTTTAACTCAGCTTTCACCACAGTTATCTTTTGGAAAGCAGAACGAATGTCTTTTGTTGGTCCTTGTAACAGTTTGCTTAAATTTCTGAGATAACCTGAGAAATGGAGGTTTGTACATAGAGCTAGTATCCATGCTGTTGATGATATTTGTGTAAGCAAACCATTTGCTTCAGTAACTGATTTTGCATCCCATGAACCTTTTCTCCGTGTTGAAATTGTTGTCAGACAATGAACTACTGCTTCGTAAATATGATACAAATGCTCCAAAGTTGTATGGCGCTCTACCCATCGAGTCTCACAAAGAGTTTTTAATTTGTATCGTTTTAGCAATTCCTCCTGATTTTCCTGTCTTTCTATGTTCACGGCATCAAAGGATTCTTCCAAATAGTGTTGCCTTTTTGGTGAATATTTGAAAAATATACCCAGCTGCTTAGTGTTTTCCAACATAATCATCATTTCTGAAAGTTGACACGATTTGGAGACTGCCAAGTTTAAATCATGATTCATGCAATAGTAAAATTTAGCTTTCGGAAATGATTCTTTGATTTTTGTTGCACAGCCCTTATGAATTCCTGTCATGTTTGCAGCGTTATCATAGGACTGTGACCTACAATTTATCATGTTAAGACCAAGCTCTTGTATCCTTTCCATGATGTGTTCTGCAATGGCAGCACCAGTTGTCTCTTGGCACTCAACAAATTCTATTAATTTTTCAACTGGTGTGACTCCATTCACTAAATACCGCAATACAATACCTAATTGTTCTTTTCTGCTAACATCTGTACACTCGTCAGCTTGGATTCCAAAAAGTGGTCCGTGAGGTTGATTCTGTATTTGGTTTATAATTTCTGACTGTATGTACTTCTTGATACAAACCAAAAGTTCATTTTGAGATGTTTTAGATATATAACTAGCTGACTTAGCGCATGTGGTTAAATGTTCTGTTAACGTTGTATCGCAGAGATCGCTACAGAGTTTTAATAATCCTTTGAAATTGCCAGTATTTTCTATCTTTTTGTCTGGGTCAAGGTTGTCTTTACCATTTTCAAAATCAGCATCATCTCGGTGGCCCCTTAGCGCTATTCCGTGGCGACCACAGAACTCAATGCATCGAAGAATCAATTCTAATACCTTCCTATTTTTAGCCACTCGCTCCTTCAACTTTTCGTCTAAGATAAAATCTATTCCCAATTCTTTTTTTTCCATTACTTCAATAAAGTTGTCCATTTGTTCAGATGACGCTTTGTGATAGGCACTTACAGAATGGTTTTTCATATCAGCAACTGTGTCTTTCCAGTTTTTGTAAGGTAACGTAATTAAAAGCCTTGCACGACCACCAGGTGTGTTTTCTACTGGAAACAGAATGCATGGCAAACAGTAAATGCCGTCATTTTCCATCGAATATGTAATGAACTTAAACTGTTCAAACCACTGGTGTTGGCAGGAACGTTTGCGTTTACCACTTTTCTTGCTTGTGTCCTTATACTCCTTTGATGGATAAACAAAATGTTCTGGTGGTATTCTGTTTTTTATTAGTGAATACTTCGTGGCATTGTCTACTGGTCTTGTGGTATTATGTAAAAATGTGTCAAAGTTGTCAGAGGACACATATTTAGGTGTAGCAAAAGTTTCGTCCAAACTCTGACTTTCATGCAAGTTTACCTCTTCGAGCGGTTCATTTGTCTCTAAAAGTTTTTCTGTCTCTAAAGGTTCATCTGTGGCCATTGACTTACTGCTACTACTATCTTGTGTGCTATCGAATACATTAGAGCTACTTTCCTCAACCCGATGATCGTCGTCTCGTTGTGAAACATTAAAATTAAGTGTGCTTTGAAGCAAACTCTGTGTTTTCGAACCGGACCCTTCATTAGTCTTAGCACCAATACTTGAGCTGGTTTTCACCTTTTTGCCTACGGACACATTTTGAGGCAGAGCTTCGCTTGTTCTACGTTTTTGTGTTTCTCTTGTGGAAGTATTGTTGTTACAAATTGATAAACAAACAAAATGATTTGGCTGATATGCTGCTTTAGGAGTGTTGTCTAAATTCCCATCTCTAGACCATAGAATATATATTGTGTCGAACTGTTCAATAATATTGCTACATCTCGGTCTTATCATGCCGTTTAACAAAGGTCTTATTCCATAATTACAATCTGGATAAACCATATATGTATTCTTCTGGATAACTGATGACAATGCAAAATCATGCAACAGTGAACACCATCTACCTGGAGTACATGTTAGTTTACTTTCTAATTTTATAGTTTCGACTTTGTCTCTAGTTGTGCAAATAATTGCATCACCTTCATCGGACAGAATAACGTAAAAAGTGTATCTAAATGGCTTGTAGATATCGTTGGGCTAGTAGATGCTTCAATAATCCTTGGATGATCGGCATAAAATTCGCTATGGAGATAAAGTTCACATGCAGTCTGCAAACGTAAAACATGCGACAGAACTTCTGTACCTAAAATAAACAAATGTGTTTCGTCTAAACTGCATGATTGAGGCCGAGTATTTCATTTTGCCAACTACTACATGTATAATACCATAAAATTAGAGAAAAATTTTGAATAGTGAATTCAATCCTCAGTATTCATAATGAAACACACCACATAATGCACATAAAATTCATACATATTCATATAAAAAAAGGGCTGACAGACAGACGGACGTACAACGGATGTTCTGAATCGTTAAAACTTACGACTGAACTCCAAAACAATGGTGCTTTAAAAAAGTTACAGAGTAGAAACTTTCAAATACTTGTTACGGACGGACGGATAGACGGACTATCTGAGTGGTCATTAGAAGGCTACAACCTACTATAAGTTAACACAATATAGCTCCAGCAGTATAAGCACGTTTTCGATAAAAACATAGTAATGAACCGTTAATTCAAAATAAATATGTCCCTTTTTTGGTGAATAACCCCTTCCGATTCGATCCGTAATTCATAGACTCGTAGAAGAAATAAAGAAACAAGTAGATAGTTTATTGTCACATTGAGCATCACAAAGTCAAAACAGAGTACATTTGATTGGTGGATAGATTTAATTATACGTGTTTAATGATTATCATTTAAACAACAATAATACTATTCTCTGAACTTACTGGCTTTGATCAGCATCATGGTGTGCTGCTTTCGATTTACCCACCAAGAGCACCTAGAAGTTCCAAAATAATGTCTATTTTGTTAGGTTTTTATTCTATTTTTTCGGTTTCGTATTTGTTTGTTTTTTTGTTTGTTTTTGTTTTAATTTTTTGTTCTTAATGAAGGGAAATGGAGACAAAACGTTATACATGGAAAACATAAAAATTATCAATCATAGACAATGGAAGTGGGGAGGGGTCAGAGTCAGTGGTCCTGATCCCGAAATCCAGGGCTTACAAACAAATAAATTTAAATCCCGACATCCCGAAATTCGAAAAAAATAATTCCCAGATCCCGAAATAATGAGCTTAAAAACACCTGAAAAAATGTCCATACCCCCCCCCTCCTTCTCAATGAACAGTGCCTTTATTCCTGTTCTACATTTTGACATGACTTCGATTCATTGTCTTCAACAAACTGCCAATCATCCAATTTTTTTTGGGTTTAAAACCACTGATTAAATCATTTCATTTTGTTTTTTCCCTTTATTAATATATTTTACGATGGGAGACTTTCCAAATTAATAAATATTATGAACTATATAAAAGACCTGGAAGAAATAAAAAATTCTACATACCCGTCAATGCAAGCGAAGCTGCATGAAATAAACAATTTCCGTCACCAGTCGTTTTGAGTGCCATTAGATCGTTAATTGCAATGTCCTGCGGAATGAGGGCATCTGATAATTCGTCTGTATGAAGTCTCATTTGATAATCTGTTTCATTATGATGGTCAAGTTTTTGATACAAAGTTTCTCTCAAAGTTTTTGAAAACTCAGATACTTGAGTTGTATTATTTGCGGAAATAATATCATGTAACTCTGTATAATCAAATTCGTAAGACATTGTTGAACGATAATTAAATAATTAAAGGTCAAGAGATAGCAGTTAGTTACAGCATCCAGATACGTTATCGGAACAGTGAATGCGTGCTTTACGGAAATTCTTTTCATCAACCTTAGGAAATCATACAATGTCAAATTTGCTAAATAAACGGTTGAACATTTCATTGGCATAATTATTCATTGAATCATATACCTATCTGGGTGTTTTTAATTCATAAACACACATAATTGTATCACAATTTTAAAATTTTGCAATTTCATAAGGGGGGCCGGGCCCCCCAGGGCCCCCCCCCCTGGATCCGCCTATGGTATCTTAAATTTATCTTATTGATATGGAGAATTATCATTCTTACTACGTATATATATTGTGTCTTATTGTATGTGTTGTACGATGCAGGGAATTACTTTGTGAGATTGCCAATCATAAACATAAGAACCCTACTCGCATAGAGCTGATTAATTTCCATATACACGGCTTTAACACATCTTAATTGTAAAAAAGTGTAGCGATGTGGATAACAAGTCGAATATAGGTATATGTTTCCCCGATATAGTATTTTCTTATACTTAGCCAAAAAGAAGATATTACTGTGCTATTTTTAAAAATATATTAATAAGACTGGGTCACCGTGTTATTTTTCAAGCTATTAGTAGTTGAAAATTGCCTATATTTGCTAAGAAAAACAAATTTTTGTGCATAAAAAATATCTATGCGATAGAATTTTAAAATAAATTGCAAGAAGATAGGTTATATAATATGATTTAAGAAAATAAAAAGAACATGTATCTTATTTCTATAAGTCAACATTAGTTTTATAGATCGCATTATAATGTAATACTTACCATGACTCCAGCAATTACCAGCTAAAACGATCCCAGCTTTCCTTATACAGTAAAAAGATATGGCCATTAAGAGGAACACAAATATAACACATAGGACAACAATGCTGTCCAAGAAAAGTATATATCGATAACATAAACAATAAATTGAATGAAAACATGTAAAAATGTTCGTCATATATCCTAGTGTAAAAATGTGTTATGATATATATGTCTACACTACAGCAAACAGGAGCTACGTAGAGGATATAACCAAACATGAAATTATTGAAAGGCAGAGTTAACCATTATTTTATTTTTATTTTTATATATCCTTAGATGTAGATTATAACAGTATCATATGTTCTATTTATTATTCACTCACACAGGTACTAGCCTAAATCTTTCGCCTAAAGAAATTTGTATAATTGAAAACAAATAAGCATTCGTGTATCACAAGCCAAGTAGTCAAAAATCCTGTGCTGACATGAAATATCATTGAAATGGTCATAGTCATAAATGAGCAGTTTCAAAACTTTGAAATTTCCATATACTGAGGTTTTCATACACCAGGAATGGCATTACTCCTCGCAATAATTCAATATATTCGCACAATGTTTGGCCTTTTTTTTTTACCTTTTTTATTGCTCCTGACTGATGTTTCCTTTGTAGACGAAACGCGCATCTGGTGTACGATCTAATACGCTTGTTTTCTTTGATGTGTTTATTTTGGTATGTTTATAATATTATAAATCATACACATCTTTCGCCGAAATAAATAAAATAATTGAATAAAGAATAAGTATTATTATAAATTGTGTTTCTCCTCATATGATATGTTTTGATGGACTTTGTAAATTTCCTATTGCAATCATTTTTATACAACGCATTATTAATGTTAGACCGTAAATATATTTTTCTTTTTAGGTAAAACTGACAAAGAAATAATTCACAAGACATCAAGTACTTGAATATATGTATGCAGATATACCATCTTGTCGTGCACTTTTACATTTCTTACTATCCTTCCGTTTCAAAAATATTTTCTTCTGTTAAACTAATATATACATTTAGATTAATAATTTAAAAAAGAAACATTACCTTCAGGATAAAGCATAATTCTACTATTTCATTGTTTTCAGAATAACAAAAGTACGTACATTGTGGGGAGATTGATGCATACACAAGGGTTGATCTTTCTGAGGACAGAGGTAGCTGCGTACTGTGAATTACTACAACGGTTCTACAAAGAATATTATAAAAAAGATAGAATTCAGACATCAATGATAATATTTTTTAAATTAAGTAATTAAAAAATCCCATATTTGTCCTTAAGCAAACATTGATGTCACGTTTAACACTAACTCAGTTATTGTTTTTTTAAAGGAAAAGAAGAACTAACAATTTGTACATGAGGTAAAATGATTTGCAGATGCATTATGTGCATGCTTTGTGGATGTGACTTTTTATATAAATGTACATCTTCACTCGTTTGTATATATCAATGGTTACAATAAAATTGAGAATAGAATGGGGAATGTGTCAAAAAGACAACAAACAACCCGACCATAGAGAAGACAACAGCAGAAGGTCACCAACAATACCTATTTGTCTTTTCTGAAAAATGAAACACAAAAGGGAGTTTTCTTCTCAGTTTATAAATAATTTACTTTTCAAAACAGTAGTTTAAACTGATAGAGGATTAATAATGGAATCAAAAGAAAAAAAAATACATAGGTCAATGTGATTGTTTTCGATACATTAGCCATGGAAATGTTGGCGGGAAAATATTCTCTCTTGTCTTGGTTAATTATTATACATGTACAAGATTTATAAAAACAAAAATGGGGGGCAATGAGCATCTTTTTTAAGGCATTCAAATGCATAAAGCCAGAGGATTCCGAAAATCTGACAAAAATCCCAAAACATGACAAGCAAACTTCCTTAAACACTACTAAATGTGGTTGAAAAATAGAATTTTCAATCGAATATCTACTTTTCTTAGAGAAACAAAATACACACTAGTAATAAGATCTAAATTCTAAAACAAATACACCGAATTTTATTCATTCTTAAAAAACACAGCACTTAAGCTGAAAAGATTCCCTTTCAAATTTTGTCTCTTCTTTTATATGTGCCATCCGTCCAAAAGTTTGCTGTCTATGGCAGCATTATTATAAGCTTGTTACCATCTCAATTTATCTTCTTCCAAATAATCTCTGCCTTTTCTGTTATAAGAAATCAAAATTAATATAAGTCGTTATTAATAGGTATAAATGTAGTATAACATTAGATAAAATTCACCTTTTGCTGGTCCTCCGACAAGGGCCACAACCAGTGTCATTTTTAAAGGTATTCTCAGGACATGGAACACATTCTGAAACGTTAACAATTATTTTAGTCTGTTTCTATTTTTCATTCTTATGGTTTAGATAATTCATTTTCAGAAAGCATTTCTGTTGTATTCTATCATACCAAAAAATTGCCTATATTGCACAGAATCGTCTTGTACATGTAAACCCGTTATTGACATTTAAATTAATGAAGTATTATCAAATTTATTTGGTAATTGCATTGTGAAAATTAATTCACACTTTATTCTGGAACAGAAAAAGAAAATGATTGCTACATAGTGGTAGCAAAGATGATGAGTAAGATTAGAAAAAATATCAAAATACAACAGAGATCAACAAAACAAATCTGACTTGGTACAGTCGTTTTCCGAAGAAAATTTCGCCTTTAAAGACCAAACATGACTAGAAGAATCAACAAATGAAACTGCTAGCAACCATGGTAAACACTTACTAAGAAAACCATATATGCAACAACACGAATTCCATCTAAACCAAGGGTTATAACAGTAATTTGATGGTTCAGATAAACCCGAGCTGCCACAATTACAAAAGGTGTGTACGTCAAACGCGCGTTTCGTCTACAAAAGAGGAATTGAAAATGTTAAAAAGGTCAAATAAAGTACGATAATGAAGAGCATTGGGGATCCACAATTCTGAACGGTTTTGTTAAGTACAGCTAAGGCAACTGTGTGTGTAATAACACAAAACACACGACGGGTGCCATATATGGTGCAGGATCTGCTTAACCTTCCAGAGCACCTGAGATCACCCCAAGTTATTGGTTGGGTTCGTGTTGGTTAGTCTTATGTTGTTTCTTGCGAACTATTATTTGTCTTTTTGTCTTTTTCTTTGTTAGCCATGGCATTCGATCTATAAGTTTGTCCCTGTGGTATCTTTCGCCCCTCTTCTATTCTAGTAATTTTAAGTTTATACATACCTCCTAAATCTGTCAAAGTTTTTTCTATTTCACACCCATTTTTTGTGGAACACAGACATGGGTCCCAATAGTAACACAAATCGGTACGACATTTACATCCACTTAAACTGTCACAGAAAGGATTTTCATGTTTATGTCGGCTGTTAGTTATATCTGTTGTAAATAAACACCAGACATTACATTAAAAATAATCAAGCTGTAAACCATCGTGGTGGTCGGAAGCTGCTATTATGAGATAAGAGAAAACCAAATGGTTGCATACAAAATAGAGTTTATGCACCATTTTTGTGTGTTAACTGTAATTTTAAAGATTTATGTTATCGTTCAGTTTCTTCATATTGAACTAAATTCCACTATGATGCTTTCTTTATGCAAGTCATGTTTACTGTCGAATAATGATACTGTACTTTCATTTTCACTGTAGAGCGATTCATTAGTATTGTATATGCGGTGCATTTTCACTATATGATTTTTTTTTTAAATTTATTAAAGCCTTAATTTAGCCGACATGCTCAAACAAAAGATAAAGTAAGAGAAGGATTTGATAAAGTTTAACTTGTGGAGAAAAGTTTGATTTAACACTCAAATAAATTCAATAGAAATAACATTTATTTCAAATGTATTCTATTTATTTTCTTATAAATCGTAGGGATCTTGGTCCTTGGTTTTATTTATTCATTTTCATTACATTTCATCACTAATTACGTACATCTTGATATAGATTAAACCGTTTATTTTCCCGTTTGAAGGGTTTTACACTGGGGCCCTTCATAACTTGCTGTTCGCTGTGAGCCAAGACTCCATGTCGAAGACCGTACTTTGACCTATAATGGTCTACTTTTATAAATTGTGACTCGGATGGAGAGTTGTCTCATTGTCACGTATGACATCTTCTTATATCTATCTATAGCTGAAATCGAAACGGGACGGGATAAAAAGGAATAAAAAACAAGAATGTGTTCAACGTACACGGATGCCCCACTCGCACTATCCTTTTCCATGTTCCATGGACCGTGAAATTGGGTAATAATCTAATTTGGCATTAAAATTAGAAAGATTATAGTACTATACGGAACATACGTACTAAGTTTTTAAGTTGATTGGATTTCAGCTTCATCAAAAACTAACTTGACCAAAAACTTTAACCTGAACGGACGCACAGACGAACGGACGGACGAACGAACGAACGAACGGAGCTACAGACCGGAAAACATAATGCCCCTCTACTATCGTAGGTGGAGCTTAATCAAAACTACCTTGACCAAAAACTTTATGCTGCACGGACGCACAGACGAACGGACGGACGAACGAACGAACGAACGGAGCCACAGACCAGAAAACATAATGCCCCTCTACTATCGTCCTCAAATTTAATCGTCTCAATGTGACATTTTGAGAAGCGTTTTTGTTACAAGCTTGAATAGCTATATATTTGATGAAGAATGAATGAGACGTTTGTATTTCAATTTGAAAATATCATTAATACTAAAGTCATCAACTAAGTTTTTTCATTTGTTGCATTTATCACATACCGTGGTGTAGTGTTTAGCGCAGCGGACTACTAACATAAAACTTTCGGGTTCGATCCGCGTTGCAGGGAGAAAATATTCGGCCATATGCGTCTTGATATACGATTATGGTCCGTCGAAATGGACCGATAAATTGCTGACCCGTGTTAAGAGAGAGCCATATCGCTTGCACGTAAAAAGACACCATTGTAGATTTCGAGAAGAGCAGGATATTGCCGCTACAATGCACCACTTGCACCCGCAAGGTCAAAATGGATTAATATAAGTTGCAATCACTTGTTTCCCAATCCAATATAATTAAATATGTTTAGACTAAGACAATTTGCAATATATTTAAACTAACCAGGAGGGTAGTCATAGACCGACACACATTTTCTATCCAAATTCTTGTAATATGTATAATTCATGGAAACCTAGAAATAAACAAAGATCCAACTGTATCTCACCAATTCATAAAATAAGTAACAATGAATGTATAAATTATAATCATATTTATACTCAATGGAACTTTGAAGTTAAATTAAGTTTGGAATAGCTGTAGGATGAAAGACAAAAGAATTATCTGTTATTTGTACAACAGCAGTTGGTAGCAGAATACAAACATTGGCAATGTTTCCTTATAGGTACTGATTCTTTTAGACAATATTATACTTGTAATCTATGGATTTCAATTATATTCCTTATATTATTTATTTTATCAACGCTTTTCTATATTTACTATACCCTTTTATTATCGTGTCAGTGTTCATAGCACTTAAGATGACCGAAAAAAATGTCTAATACGGAAACGAAAACATAAATTAAACTAAAATTGTTCTGTTATGAGGAAAACGCCTTTTTATTTTAATCAATCAGTTTTCACCACGCAAGAGAGAATTTCATGAAGTAGGGTATACATTTATCATTCTTATCCGATGATCTTCAAAAAAAGAAAGGAAAAAATTTCTCACATATCAACGTTTGAAGAGTTGCCAAATATTATATTTATCGAACTATTTGGCAATTTGAGTTGATGAGATAATGGGCAGAATGTGATAGAATTTATAAAATTTAAAGTTTAGATAATAAATGTATAGTAAAAAAATAAATGCTTTTCTAAAATATATATTTTATTATTTTTGTTTAGCTTTGAATATAATCCATAGAGGAACTAGTAAATCTATTTACATTTTAAGGAGGTATGGGTGTCTTTCGCCGTCTTGGATTGAAAAAAAAGAAAAAGAAAACCTAAGGTCCACATTTTCTATAATGATAGCAAACTTTGATGCAGGAATGCAGATATTTAATATGCATTTTCATTTGAAAGAACCAGTTTATACGAATATAACTTATAAATATTAATATTTTTACAAGTGTAGATTATTTTTGGTTGTTATCAAATGTTTTTAATTGGATTTTTAAGGGAAAGTAACTCTAAAACTTTGCATTTTCCGAAGGAATCTACATAAAATTTTCTTATTTTGTATTTTAGCCAGAAAAACACGTACGTTAACCCTATCTTTTCTTTTGATGTATAAAAGCTATCTTTTCTTAATTTATTATACAATATACAATTCTATCATTTAGTTTAGGTTCTAATCACAAAAGGGTAATATTTCCTGTATAATCAATACAAAATGTATCATTTTTTCAAAACCTGTAGCTTGAGAAAATGCGCGATGAACTATCATTTTTATTATATTTTTGAACTTATATCAATAGATAGTACGTTTTGGCAAAGTATGAAGCATTCTATCATTTTTATTTTAGACTCCGATACCACCTCAAATACATTTTGTACTTGTATTTATGAGCTCGAGGGTATGGATGGGGGTCAATTCTATATTCTTCAATTTTTCTAAGCCCTATTTCTCTATTGTTTAGGATGTCAATTATTCTCAATTCATTATAATGTCTATATTCTTTATATTCTAGCAACCCAGTGTTCTTTATTTATTGTTTTTTTCCTCTCTATTATTCATATATTAGTTCTTTAAGCTGTATTTTGTCCATTAGTCTGTATTCTGCAAAACCCATCCACATTAAAATTGTTACGTTTGAACTTATACGCAATTGCCACCATTAACGAACATCATGATCTGTATAGAACTGAAATAACTATATTTGGGAAAGCGGATCGTCAAGTTTCACCAAAAAAGTCCCCCAAAATGCCGTTCATTTTGACATAGAGAACGACCATTTGAAATTAATGTTTGAGGGGAGAGGGTATGAAGATGTTTGAGGATACAAAATTCTTTCCAATCTGTGTATATGCATGCTGATTGGTTTTTCGATCGAAAAATTATTTTCACTATAGCACACAATTGAATCCTGTATTTTGTGTTGCGGAATATTCATTTTCATCCTGTCTTTTGCAAGGTTATAATTTTTTAGCATTCACCATGCCAGGATATTCATTTTTAAAATCCTCTTACCACTTAGAAATAAGGTCAAACTGGGATAAGGTAGACGAATGTTTATCGGAGTAAGGTCTTTTTAGGATAAAAACGCAACTCTTGAGCATCAATACTTTTACAACGAACGTAGACGTGTACGCTGAATTTATCTTAACGTTAAACATTTCTGAAGGTTCTGTCAGTTACTTGCTGTAAGACAAAGTTTCTAACATTATAATAGATATCAAAGGTACCAGGCTTATAATGTTATACAACAGACGCGCATTTCGTCTACATAAGACTCATCAGTGACGCTCAGATCAAAATAGTTAGAAAGCCAAACAAGTACAAAGTAACAGAGCATTGATGACCCAAAATTCCAAAAAGTTGTGCCAAATACGGCTAAGACGTACCTTTGTGTCTTTTATTCAGGAGGATTTATCTTGCAGGACCTACCTATTGTACAAATTGTTTATTTAGTTTCGTTCGGAATAAAGAGGAACTATTTGAAACTTACTATTTGGTATATGATATTTCTGTATATGATTACAAACTCTTTAGTCAACTAGGATACTATGGGATTAAACACATTTTTTCTAGAGGTTATTGATGTGTAAACCGGGGCGATTAACTCACAAACTGAATAAAAGTCCGAAGGACTTTTATGTTGAGTTTGTGAGTAAGAGCCCCGGTTTACACATCAATAACCTCTAGAAAAAATGTATTTAATCCCTATAATTCTTCAGCCAAACATTTTTTTTGTTGATGGCTACTATATATATTTACCATCAAAAGCACAATGGCAAGTCGTAACTAAGGAGTACGCCGCCATCTTGACTTTCTAAAAACCATAAATATCCGATAAATACAACGGAATCTAATTTGAAATAGCACCTACCTCAAAAACTTCATTTGAATTAAATTTTATCCGAATTTGAAGCGTACACGTAGCGAAATAATCTTTCCCTTGAACATTTCCATTCGTATGACGTCGTGTTTTGCCATGACGTAAATTCGCCAAATCCTTCATGAAATTCCGCGGAATTTTATTAAATTTAATTTTTGTACATTTTCGAAGCTTTAGTGAAATAAATTTCTTTCTTTTTTTTTGGTTATATATGCAATAGAATAGTCACAACTGTTATGCAATTGTTTTTTAATCTCAATTTGCTGAAAATCCCGGGATCACTGCAAGCTTGTGTATCGCGCATGAATAGATTACAAAAGAAGTTTCGGAAACATGGTTTATCGAAGTGTAAACTTAGAGAAAAATTCTAATTGACCAATCCAATTCAAGTATTTATAGATATGCAAATCATATAAGAATTATATGCTAATAATGTGTTTTAACAAATTGTGTTAAGGAGTAATGTATTTTACGTATATATTTGTGTAATACATGACAAATAAATACTTACAGAACTAACACAACTATAAACTGTAAATAAATATATCATCAGCATTGTATCATTTCCTACAAAAATAAATAAAAGAAAAATTGCTACACTTGAATGATATGATTAGCTGTGCCAAATTCAATTTATAAGAATTGTTTAAAATAATTCAACTTACCTGGTATGTGTAAGGCTTATCAATAAGTACTCATAATACCATAATAGCAATTCTGTGTATATAAGTAGTCTAAGAAGAGGGGAATTTCCCTTACTAATTGTATATATTATAAAGTTGTCACATATTTAGACGCGTATATAATCAAATTAAATTTTGAAGTGACGACATGGTAAGAAAAATTATCATTTTTTTTACTACAGACAAAAAAGTGAAATCACAAAAATACTAAACTCCGAGGAAAGTTCAATCGGAAAGTCCCTCATCACATGGCAAAATCAAATGACAACACACATCAAACGAATGGACAACAACTGTCATATTCCTGACTTGGTACAGGTATTTTCAAATGTAGAAAATGGTGGATTGAACCTGGTTTTATAGCGTTAAACCTCTCACTTTTACGACAGTCTCATCAAATTCCGTTACATTTACAACGATGTATGAACAAAACAGATATAATAAATAAAATAGTCAAAATATGGGTATAGCAGTCATCACTGTGTTACAATATTAAAACAAACAATTTTACAAAAAAGCACAAAAACATCTATCAAATTAAAAACATATTCATTGCTTCGCGTGTCTGACGTCAGAAAATTTATACGTCACATAGGGAGAAATTTTGTCGATAGGAAGAAACACAGCTGATCGCACTCATTGAAGACCCATTCGAGGCATTCGGCTGATCTTTGTTCGGGTTGTTGTCTTTTGACATATTCCCCATTTCAATTCTCAATTTTAAGGTTTACCATCTCCTTGCTAATGTACATCATGTATATATATCTTTGTTACAACCTTATAGATAATGTCAACGATGAAAAGCATTTCTCGACTAACGAAAGCTAGTTGTCTAAGGTGCTGAACACAGTGATAACCTAGTTGCCACAATGTGTCAAATGCAAGAGTTCGAGTCCTGATATATTCCAGACCGTATCAGTATTTGGACCGTACGCGTACGGTCTGGACTGTATGCGAACTTTTTCAAATACTCAAAAGGTCGGACCGTACGCCTACGGTCTGACTAATATTAAGAAGTTGGAAAAGTTAATTAAATGCATATAACAGATCAATATAACTTAACTCTCAAATTGATTTTAAAAAGTTTAATTGTAATTGAAAAAAACCCTTTATATTTTAATGATTAAAAAAACCACGATTATTGAATCTGTTAATCTCTTGTATTAAGCATGGTGATCAATCAGTAAAATAATTGAATTATGATCACTACAAATATTGAGCAACTTTACATAAAAGTGCAAATGCTACGGAACATACACAAACTGCCAACATGTAAATGTAAAAAATATTAGTACGTTACTTGTGGTAGCAAGTGTAACATTGGTTAAGAGGACCAAAATATTAGGATCAAGATATACAATTAAACAAATACTTAATTTCATTTGTTCATTTTATCCATGTAATTGTAAGCATATTAATTAGTAAATCCAAAAATAAAGATTGTGATTAATGTTAATTTGTTTAAATTTAACCCATATAACATGTATGGTCAGCTCTTTCTGGACCATACGCGTATACTCATACGGTCCGACCGTACGCGTATGGACGGACCGTACGAGTATACGTATATGGTTCGGACCGTACGCGTGCGGTCCAAATACTCATATGGTCTGGAACATATATATATCCTGACAATTTACATTTGTTGTATATCTATAGCGCTTGGATTTATGTTATGTTGAATTCCATTTTATATAGTGAAATATATGATATGAATATATAAATATCCCTTTTGTATATACATACATTTTTCTAAAATCAGAATCATATATTTTATAGATTAGGCAAAATATATAAATATAGATATATATAAAAACAAAAATAGCAAAGGTTATCTCGTGCTTACCGTCCTTCTTACTTGAAAAAAAGTTTTATCAACCCGGAAATAAGAACAAAAGGTAAAACTAACCCATAATTATTACCTGTGGACGCTTTATTATGGGTCAAATACTAATATCGTACAAAACACGAAAGAAAACTATATTTACGACTTTTTCTAGGAAAATACTTAAAACCAAGAATGCTCTAATTTCTGGATACAGATATCGCTTGTTTTGGGGATGATTTATATCAGTCACATTAGAGACAAAATTTGATGTAAGGATAACATTTTAAACATTTGCCTGCATCATATAGAAATGTCTAAAATTTTGTTTACAACAGGTCTATGAAAGGTGACACAGCTTTATAAAAAAATAAGAAGAAAGGGTATGCTAACGAGACAAATACAAGCAGAGATTAAATGACATGGACGTTTATTTCTTTTTTAGTTAGCCTATTTGGTCGTGTTTTTCGTGTTGAGCAAACCAAGTTATTTTGAGTGGAAATAATGCGATAAAATCGGTTAACCACGTATCGATCAATTTTAGATAGGATAGTCTATTATATATGGTTTTAATTCTATTTTTTTAACAAGAGTAATAATTTCCTTATATCTAACTTAAAATTCAACTTTTCATATCTTTTTTTCAGTTCGATAATATTTTTATAAATTACTTTCAAATAGATATAGGAAGATGTGGTGTGAGTGCCAATGAGACAACTCTCCATACAAATAACAATTTAAAAAGTAAACCATTATAGGTTAAAGTACGGCCTTCAACACGGAGCCTTAGCTCACACCGAACAACAAGCTATAAAGGGCCCCAAAATTACTAGTGTAAAACCATTCAAACGGGAAAACCAACGGTCTAATCTATATAAACAAAACGAGAAACGAGAAACACGTATATATTACATAAACAAACGACAACTACTGTACATCAGATTCCTGACTTAGGACAGGTGCAAACATTTGCAGCGGGATTAAACGTTTTAATGGATCCAAACCTTCTCCCTTTTTCTGAAACAATAGCATAACATCACAACAAAGAAAAACATACGATAAAATATCAATTGGCAGACTTAACTAGCATGGACTTGGTTTTCATAGAAAATGTAAACATGAAAAATGGAATTCCAAGTCTTAAAAACATAATTTACCTATCTTATTACTGTTATTCGGTGAAGCAAAACCATATAAATTTACAAACTGAGGAGCAAGACATCCGACGACACTTTTGTTATCGGAAACCACGAAAACATGTCGTTATTAAGTTGAAACACAAACATATCGTTTCAGTAGCTCATATGAAACATCCAAGATATACTAAGGGGGTCTTATTTGAAGGAATACACAGACATCTCTTTGTAATGGGTAACCGTTTAGTATGTCAAATATATAATCTTAATGGCCCTTTTCGTTATACATCTTATTTTTTTTTCAGCTGAAACTTTCATTGACACAAGATGAAAAGTTATCTTAAATCATTCTAAAACGTGAAGCGGTGTGTTTTATTATGTTTCAGTCTCGTTGTAATCTAAAGAAAATTAATCCCAAAACATATGATATAAATTGAAAAATAAATAAATTAAAAAGATATTAGAATTGAAACATCTCTATGAACAAAGTGTACTTACAATAAGTAGTTTCTTTTACATAAAATATTCGAGTTGATAATCAATCCAGTCAGTGTCATCAGACGAAATGTAAAGAGAATTGGTTAGGGGTACAAAATGATTTTACACAATATGTGTATATCCCAAATATTTTTTTCCTTACATTTTATTTTAAGAGATGTATTTTTAAAAGAAGGAAAAAATTGAAGGCTCTAAAGGGCCTGTGTCGCTCACCTTAGTCTATGTATATATTCAAGAAAGGACACTCTCGAACATTATAGACGGGAATATTCATGACAAGTTCAAAACAAAAATTTCTTATTTGTTGATTTTGTAATGGGGATCATTTAGTCTGTTAAGTTGTTCTCTATCTTCTTTAATTTTTGCTCAAAACACAAAAGAGGGTTTAAAAAGTAAGGGCAATGACTCCTATAAAGAATGACGGTATACATACTATATCAGTAACAAAACCTTGTAGGATCTTCACCTGTTGCTCATATTTGTGACTTTAGGTGTATATCTATCTAATCTTACTTTATTCATATAAGGCAAATTGCAATAAAAAAAGTATCGAGTCGTAAGACGTTTTCCAAATTGTAGGCCATGACTTGCTGATCATTTTTGCCTGTTTAAGGGTAATAAATCTTAAAAGGCGTCGACTGATAATTTCCACAAATCAAACTTATTTATAGAAATATTCAGGCTGATCATTTTTGAAATATGAAGTTTCTCTCAATCTATTTAAGTTTTCAAGATGATATGCATCTACGAAAAAAAGTAAAATTGGTCGTTTAAGGGCAATTACTCATATAAATAATTGTCTAAAAGTTTTGAAGTACATGGACAATTGGTTTGAGCTCAACATTCTCAATATTTCTGCCCTTGTCAGATTTTCTTTATTCATAACAATTATCAAATTAGACTGACTTACATTTTACCCTTATGTTTTGTATCTAGCCACGACAGTCATGTTTGTTGACGGGGTCATCGGACATAATCTTGAACTAGACACCCTTGTAATGAACGTTGGAGAATTTGGCTTAATTTGCCCCATCAGTTGTAATGCATGTCGGTCTTCTAAAAGGATGTGTCGTGGAAAATTGTCGAAAACAATGTCTTATTTTGAAGTGGGATAGATTTGAAAATGTTATGATAGTAAACTGCGATACACAGCGATAGTTAGCATAGTACACTTTAATCAAGCATGTACACTCAGAGAAGTGGTCATCAATTAGACCCAATAAGGACATGCTAAGCCTATTAAAGGATGTCCGATATGGCAATTGAAAATTACAATCTTTATTGAAAAGTCTCTTAATTACGATTTCTACACAGGAATTGATGAGAGAATGAACTATAACATGCAGTTTGACGGACATGCTAATTATGCGTTATTACATTCAGTAAATAATATTGTTCGAAATGTTTATTTGGACAATTTTAAAGCTCGTTGTTGTCAGTTAGACACAACGGAGAAAAGAATTGAAACATTCAAAAACTGGCCATATGACAAGCGTCAAATTTTGACATTTGCTGAAGCGGGATTTATATACACTGGACATTTAGATACAGTCACATGTTATGCGTGTAATCAGAGTCTATATGGTTCATCAAAAGAAGATCGAGATAGTCTAATGGGACAACATGTTCAGTGGAGTAGTGATTGCTCTTTTCTGAATATTCAAACTGATAGCTTAGTTTTAGATTTGTTGGAGCAAAAGCGTCGATCTCAGTCAATATTGGACGCCACAGATTCATACAGTCCATATGCATGTGATGACAAAATGACGCTAAGCCAGATTACTAGAACTAATGATAGAACAATAATAGAGTATAACTTAAACATCAATGGGACTATGCTAGCAGAGATTGGTTTCACTATTGTATCGCCGACCGAACCTGATGTCGGAGTTGCATGTTCTGAATGCAATTACATCAAATATGGATTTAAAGACATACACGAACTCGAATCTTGTCATTTGATGTGGTCTGGAGAAAAGTGTCAATTTCTTATCAGAACAAAAGGAATTGAAGCCATTCAAAAATTCCGAGAGGATCATGACTTAAGAATCCAATACAAATCATCTGTTTCTTTCAAAACAATAATGATCAATCGGAACCAATAAGAATATCACCAAAAAATATTCTAGAATCACTAACAATACTGAAGTTTATGGTTTATAAACAAGTTTATTTATTACAAATATTATATAAGATTGAAATTACAACGTCTTATTTTACTGATGTTCAAATCACGTAAGTGTATTACATACACGGCCAGGGTCTGAGTTCTAGTGATGTCTACAGCCAGCATTAAAAGAGGTTAGTGCTTGAGGAACTTCTTTTCATACATGTAAACCATAATAACATAAATGACTTTAGATGCATCGCTTGCAATATTAAGATGGAAATGATAATATCATTTACAATGTAGGTGATAATTTCAGGTAATAACTTAATGCCTAGGCGTTAGCTTATTTACTATGATTAAAGCCTAATGCCTAATTTTACTTATTGCCGCTAACATATACATTGTTGTTACACATTGTTTTAACGATTTCAATTAAAGTTTAGTAAAATTAATCCGTTAATTAACAAATTTTGTAAAAGTTGAACACTACAAATATTTTGCATTTAACAGAGTACATTTCAATTCAAGGTCATCACTTGTTTTTACACAAAATGTAAAATAATCAACATTTATATGATATTTCATAGCTTTATCAATCAATAATATCAGGTTCATTTATCTCAGAAGCATTATTTCAGCAATTCACCCCAGACACAAGTCCTAACCCTCATATGACTGAGCTATTCGAAGCTCATACAGAGCCTCTTATAGATACATATAAACAATAGGGTTGTGCTGTATTACTGACATTTAAATACTGGGATATTTTCCTTGGAGCAGTAGACATTTTGCTGTTTAAAAGAACATTCTAAAAGCATCAAGGAGATCAGATGGCACTGTAGGCATAACAAATTAAAAGTCTGCGCTTGTTAGATAGACCCTTACTAGACATTTCATATAATCCCTTGATCATAAAATACTGGAAATGGCTGGAATTACTGCAAATTGTGCAAATTCACACGAGGAAAAAAACCAAACAGCAATGGAATTAGACGAAAAACATGTTATTGTCATTGTGAACCATCTAAATGAACCATGACTAACCCCTTTGATGTGGAATCCCATCCTTAATGTCTTATCAATATCTCTTATGGAATTCATGTCACAAGAGATATTCAAGAGTCTTTGCTCACCGCTGTCGATAAAGGCTTGAAAATGTCTAGACTTTTCATCACTAGTTCTATTTCTTGACCGCTACACCATGAACAACTATATAAAGTCTGCTGAAAGGAAACACAGGCCGCACAAAGACTACAGCTTCCATAAAATTGTATCAGATTATTGAAGGGAGAAGTATTCCTGACTGGCATAAGTTTCTTTATTCTTCAAAACTTTGACAAATCCCCTATGATTCCACCTAATTGTGAGCTTTACTTAGCCGGAATATTGTAAATCCCGAAATTGTGAAAATTATGTATTCCAACACTGTTAATGACTGTTGTCACTTGTTTAGCACTCAAGGTGAGGCCGATATTCGCATGAATCTCCATTCCTCAAACATTAACACGAAGATTAGAGAAATGGGAAAAGAAAAATTATGCGGACCTCTGTGAATACTACAAACATATGTCACATTCTAGCGAGTTGTGGGTGCAAATAGGGAACATAAGCATTGTAAAGGAAGGGCGAAGATTGTTACCTATTCATCAACTATGTGCGTGTCTTTCCTCAACAAATTGCCTGCTATAAATGCATTTACCGGATGCGACATTACTCCGTCTGTGTTTGGAGTAAGTAAAAAAAAAAACTGTCTACAAGACTTTGAAGGACAGTGGTTTGCAGAGCTTCGGTAACATTGACAAAGATGAAGCCCTTGTGTTGGCATGAACATAAATTTCAAAGCCTTATGAGCAGAAAAATCTCTTTAAATCATTCCGTCATGATATATTTATTCATAAAATGCACGTCAAGCTTGCCACCAGTAAAGATGTAGGTTTAGTCAGTTACACTCTTTGTAAAGTGACACTGAAACAGCATATTTTATGTGTTTCGTTTCATACTGAAATTTGAACCGCATTAACCCCTATTCCGTCATCTTTGGTATACTGTTGGCGAGAGTTAAATGATTCATTAAACCCCGTGTATTTTAAAGGGCATATGTCAGCAGAAATCTTGCAGGAGCTTGTGTTTTCATGTAAGGGAAAATCTTCATGTAAAAAGTCATGTGTTTGTTCACAATAAAACATTGTATATTTGGAGCATTGCTCCTGTTAAAGGTCAGAATTATGTTCCTTGACAGATGAACCAGAAGATACTTCTGGCTGAATTCTGCTGTGTGGATCTCTTTGTTTTGATTTTTAATTGCAACTATTTTTGAGGTATTGCGTGGTTTTGAGTTTTTGTTAATTACATGAATGAGCTTTTGCAAAATCGAGCGTCACTGATGAGTCTTTTGTAGACGAAACGAACGTCTGGCGTATATATAAAATTTAGTCCTGGTATCTATGATGAGTTTATTTTCATGATAATAGGCTTCAGGTAAAAATTATCATTGATCATTTATGGCTGAGGTTGAATGTCAGCCGGTAAGGTAACTACTGTAACTGAAACAGAATATTTGTCGATTTTGTATAAAAGAACAAGTGTTTGAAAAACGCCAATTTTCAGAATACATCGATAATAATAATAATTTTGTTTTTACATTTTTCAAGATAATTCATTGTATCTGAAATTTAGCTTAAATTGTTGTATATATCTGAAAATTTTGAAAATATTGAAGAAAAAAAATAATAACAGAATTTAATCTTTGATCTTAATTTATGCAAAACTGTTACCACATTTCTTTTTGACGACATCGATATTTCAAAAGTTCTCATTTTTTTCCGAATCCAATGATATATAATATAGCCATATAGTATGTTTGACGATTAAATCTAAAAATTATTGTGTCTGGTCACCGTACTATTGACTGTCCCTCTGGTATCTTTCATTTTTTTTTCTTTTTTTCATATTAGCGTTTTAATTTTGTGTGGCATGAATAAGTAAAAATATTTTACATTTCCTGCAAAAATGATTTGTCTACTGATATGCATTAAATGAAAATACCAAAAAGCAGACAATCAATATGATATGGCACACATAGAGCCATGTTGAGATCAATTTGGAATGAACACATTTAGTTAGATTGATATACGATCGAATCGAATATCTGACAAATATGAACACTTCGAACTATTGACATTCGTTTTCTGTGATCCAAACACACCACTGTCTAAACTATTTGATCCACTAAATTTCGGGTTTGTCTCTAATTTTCAACCAAAGCTTTTGTAACTGTTACAAGCTCCTCTAATTTCGTGATTGAAATACTCTAAATCGCTGACAATGCTGTCAGTACTTGTATTGCTACTGTATAAAGCTGTAATGAAAGTATAACTATTGTAATATTTCTGTTGTATATGTTCAATTATTAATGCTGTCTTAAACTGTAGAAAAACTAGATCTATTGCACAATTTCTGTTATATATCATGTATATGCACAAATATTACGACTGTCCAAAACGGTATGGAAAGTATATATATTGTAATTTCTGTTATATTAGTTTAACTATTACGAATGTCTAAGGTCGTAAGGAAATTATATGTATTGTAATATTTAGGGAATATATGAGCATGTTTTACTGTAAAGAAACTATATCCATTGTAAAATGTTTGTTTTTTTTTGTATTGCGACAGTCATAAGATGGAAAGAAATAATATTAGTCGTAATATTTCTGTCAAATGAACATATGCAAAAAATCTAAAACAGATTTATTAGCTAGTAGACAATTGTTATTCTTGAATTTAATTAAGTCATCTCTGTCCACAAAATATACATTGTTTAAGTTGTTATGGGATAAAAGATAGGCAATTTATTTTCATCTGGCAAACAACATGTTATAGTACTCATGTGCTAGTCAAGAGGTAATTAAAACCTAATTATGGATAATGCCCCTTATTTTCTGCTCTGTCCTATATATAGTTCCTCATATTTTAGATTTGACAATCAATGATGCTGATATACAACTTGTAACGCCGTTTGTAAGACACAAATGATGCACCTACCTGACCTTCGGAAATTATAAATTAAACACTTTGTATGGTAATGTAACTGTTTGAACATTCTACAAAATTGTACATCAGAAACAATGTAAATTATACTAAAATAAAAAAAGCAACTCTTAGGCCGTGGTCTCATTGACCTAAATTCGGTGTTTTGTTAAGGTAATTCACACGTAAACTAAACACAATCACGTTCCAATTGATAAAACTCAATGTTTACATCTAGTTTGAATTATGTTTTGTTGTACATGCAGTCGATAGTCAATGTAGAACTTGTGTGGTTCAGTGTACAATAAACAAGGTATTTCGAACATGAATTTTACCATGTATGTTTAAAGAATAAACTTTTTTTTTTATTATAAAATTGGTATTAATAGCAATTTTTTATGTGTATTTTTACCGAATTATTTGTCTAAACTCGATATATTAATTGGTTTGTTATATAAAAAAGGGAGCAACCATTTAACTACATACGGGAAGGGTGTTATGGTTTTTATGTTCGACACAGATTATTATTTTTCGCACATAGCACGAACAATTTTATTTACATAGAATCAAAGTGATCAATCAAATACTTTTATTCAGAATTTAACACTGTACGATATGGGGAAAATCTGGATTCAGAAATATTTTTTCCCCTCATTGAACAGAATATTTTTTCATCAATTTTAGAATCAGAATATTTTTTATGGAAAAAAACACCACCCTTTTTTAGTTGAATGGTCATTCCCTTAACCCCTAATTCAGACTCAAAGCATCATCATTGCCGAACACATAATTCATTTGAAAATGTCTTCCCGAATTGACTCGACGTGCACAGAAATATTTGACACGGATCTTAAATAAATGCATTACTAAAACATCCTTAACATATCAATCCTTTGTCCTCGTTTGTAACCTACGTGATTTATTGCGTTATAAGTTGGGGGAAACAGAAGAGGCGGGTTCCGGAGGTTGGAACCTCCTTTGTCGAACGGTCAATTTTATGAACCCCATGCATTTTATAAATGCCTTTATCCGCCTCTGATAATCGAGAAATCTGTAGTATCTTTGAAATAGTTGCGAATCATCAAAATGTCCTCCATCACTGCTAGAAAAGCTGCACAAGAAATTTTGTTTCGATTCTATGTAATGAATATTTAAATGAAATACAGTTTATAAGTGCGAACAAAACTTATACACAGGTAACTAAACCAGGCGTATGGATGTGAACAAATTTAATGTGAGAACCAGTGTACAATACATTAAACTAGTTGTAAACCTGTTTACTGTACATGGCGTTTGGTGTGAACACGGCCTTAGATGGTGTTTCGTTTTAAATTTTGATGTGTTTGAGCATTTGATTTTGCAATTTGTAAAAGGACTTATCGTAGTTATTTCCCTGGAATCGATATTTTGTTCTTGTGTTACTTTTTAATATTGAATCTGTGTGGATTATGAGTGATACAGAGTAAACAATATATACATGATGAAAGAATTGTACTTGTAAATCATTACTGAGGATAAACACATAGTTAAATGTTGATAAATCAGCAAATTTAAGATAGACACATATGTACTGACATACATACCTAATTTATTCATTGGGATATACTCCCCAGATGCCAATAGATAGGACTCCGTCGTATCTACAAATATAGATTATACTTAAGACAATAACAATCAAAACCAAGGAGTAAAAAAAGACTCACAAAACCAAAGGACATTTACATCAACAGTTATAAATAATAATTAAGAAACAACACGAACTAAGAAGCGGAAGTGAAATCAGGTGCTCCGGAAGGATAAGCATTTTCTGCACCGTATACGGCACCCGTCGTGTTATTTCTTTGTTCAGTTCGGTAATGATGGAAGGATATTATGACTGAGGAAGAATATCGGATATGATTTCTGACACGCTTTTGTCATAATGGCCAATCAGCTCATGATGGCGACTGTAAAATTTCTTGAGTGATAACCTTAATTTGATTGATTCAAATCCCTGCCTTAGCAACTTTTGAGAAAGCAGTATTCCTCGTTCAACAAAATCAACGTACTTTGAGCTATCTCTAAAGTAACGTATTAATTGAGACACATATACTCCATATGCTGGTGCCGCTGGGATGTTGCTACACAGAAATGGAAAGTTGACTTTAGGAAAATTAAAATCATCGCGTTTGTCATAAATTTTGGTATTCAACCTACCATCAGTAGTCATTTCGAGAAAAAAGGTCTAAATATGAAGTAGATTTATCTGAGTCGGTGGTATCTTAAATTTATCTTATTGATATAGAGAGTTAATATTCTTACTATGTATATATTGTGTCGTTTTGTATGTGTTGTACGATGTAGGGAATTACTGTGTGAGATTGCCAGTCATAAACATAAGAACCCTACTAGCATAGAGCTGATTAATTTCCATATTCACGGCTTTAACACATTTTAGTTGTAAAAAAGTGTAGCGATGTGGATAACAAGTCGAATATAGGTAAGGCCGTACGGTGACCTATAGTTATTAATGTTTGTGTCATTTTGGTTTTTTGTGGATAGTTGTCTCATTGGCAATCATACCACATCTTCTTTTTTATATATATTTCCCCGAGATAGAATTTTCTTATACTTAGCCAAAAAGAAGATATTACTGTTCTCTTTTTAAAAATATATTAATAAGACTGGGTCACCGTGTTATTTTTCAAGCTATGAGTAGTTGAAATTGCCTATATTTGCTTAGAAAAACACATTTTTGTGCATAAAAAATATCTATGCGATAGAATTTTTAAATAAATTGCAAGCAGATAGGTTATTTAATATGATTTAAGAAAATAAAAAAATAAAAAGAACATGTATTTTATTTCTATAAGTCAACATTAATTTCATAGATCGCATTATAATGTAATACTTACCATGACTCCAGCAATTTCCAGCTAAAACGATCCCAAATTTCCTTATACAATACACAGATATGGCCACCAAGAGGAAAACAATTATAACACATAGGACAACAATGCTGTTAAAGTATATATCAATAACATAAACAATAAATTGAATGAAAACATGTAAAAATGTCCGTCATATATCCTAGTGTAAAAATGTCCGTCATATATCCTAGTGTAAAAATGTCCGTCATATATCCTAGTGTAAAAATGTCCGTCATATATCCTAGTGTAAAAATGTCCGTCATATATCCTAGTGTAAAAATGTGTTAATATATATATAAAATTGAGAATGGAAATGGGGAATGTGTCAAAGAGACAACAAACCCGACCAAGTAAAAAACAACAGCAGAGGGTCACCAACAGGTCTTCAATGTAGCGAGAAATTCCCGCACCCGGAGGCGTCCCTCAGTTGGCCCCTAAACAAATATATACTAGTCCAGCGATAATGAACGCCATACTAACCTCCAAATTGTACACAAGAAACTAAAATTAAAATAATACAAGACTAACAAAGGCCAGAGGCTCCTGACTTGGGACAGGCGCAAAAATGCGGCGGGGTCAAACATGTTTGTGAGATCTCAACCCTCCCCCACACCTCTAACCAATGTAGAAAAGTAAACGCATAACAATACGTATGTCTACACTACAGCAAACAGGAGCTAGGTAGAGGATATCACCAAATATGAAAATGTTGAAAGGAGAGGCAAATTTAAAAAAAGAAGTATCAAACAGTTTATTTATTTAACCATTGTTCTCAACACAACTGGTTGTGCAATCATACATCACCTTCTCAAGCACACTAGAAAGAGGGTAAGTGTTGCTCAATATAACGTTTCCATGTACGTTCTGCAATAGGATCGTATGTTTCGTTGAAAATAAAAAAAACTATGGCTTTGTTATAACAGCAGAAAGTAAAATAACAAATAAACCGAACTCTGACTAAGATTCAAAAGGAGATTCCCTTTGGCCAAATTGAAAGCTTAAACACAGCAAACGAATGGATAACAGTAGCGCCATCGACATCCTATTTGACTCGAAGTTTAAGTTGTGTCGAATTTTATTACTTTTTTTTAATTGGCAATATTTTCTATTTTAGAAAGAGTCTTCTCTGTCAGATTGACGAATCCCTACATTTTCACCTGTATGTAACCAGGAGAGTGTTGTAAATCTCGTATGACTGATTGTCGTTCAAAAGTCTATTTTGTAGGACAGAGTTAACCATTATTTTATTTTCATTTTTAGATGTAGATTATAACAGTATTTACTCACACAGGTACTAGAATGTGGTCATCATTGTTTTCACTTTCCAGTAAACCTGAAAATAAGTTGGTTTGTAAAATCTTTAATATATGACCACACAAAGGAAGGGGTGCAGTAACATTGTCACAATTAATCTAATTATACATCTTTCGCCTAAAGAAATGTATATAATTGAAAAAAAATAAGCATTCGTGTATCACAAGCCAAGTAGTCAAAACTTCTGTGCTGACATAAAATATCATTTAAATGGTCATAGTCATAAATGAGCAGTTTCAAAACTTTCAAGTTTTCCATATACTGAGGTTATCATACACCAGGAATGGCAGTAGATGTAAGCAACTATAAGCAACAGTATATCCTTTAATAATGAAAGAAACCCCATACTGTATATGCGGTAATATATGTCTGTTTAGAAAATTAAAATTTTTCGACCTTTTCTGTCTTCAAGGTAACCCTGCTTGCGTTCCATGAGCTCTACATAGTAACACTATTTACATACCATGAGATCTACATAATAACACTATGTACGTACTGTCAGCTCTACATAGTAACACTGTTTACGTACCGTGAGCTCTTCAAGATAATACTGTTTACGTACAGTGAGACAAACATATAGAAGTAGGTTTGAAACATAAATTTTCACCTATCCGTTCCGAAGAGGAAATAAGATCAGGCTGCACATATCCTTGGCTGCATTGTCTACATATATCCTTTTGAAAGTTCTCAGAACATGGCAGAATGTCATGACCTGCAACAATTAAGCACAATATTTACAAAATAAATGCGTCCGAATCGCCTTTCTTGGTTTTCCTTCATCAGGGATGCTCAATGTATAAATATTTTTCAAACCCATAATACATTTTGTATTTCATGAATGAAAAAAAAAATATCATTACGTTGTTTAGTATCGAACAATTTGAAACGATAATAAAATTTTACACATAAAATAAGGTATTTTACCAATGAATAAAATTGAGAATGGAAATGGGGAATGTGTAGAAGCGACAACAACCCGACCATAGAGCAGACAACAGCCGACGGCCACCAATTGGTTTTCAATGTAGCGAGAAACTCCCGCACCCGGATGTTTTTAAGAATGTTTTTTTATGATAATGTAAAAATGAGAATGGAAACAGATGTGTCAAAAAGACAACAATCCGACTTAACAGCAGATAACAGCCAAAAGCCACAAATTTGTGTCCCACACAGCGACAAAATCCATTAGCATAGCATTATTTTATATTTGTGTTCCACTGTAACGCTTACACAACAGTCCAGGTACCAGGATTATAAGTTAATACTCTCCAATAGAGACCTTATGACGTATATTCGTAGACGTTAAAAACTATAAATAGTTTACTCTATATTGTACCTATCATAGAAATCTAAGACAGGAATAAGACAAAGGCGAAGGAGAGCCGTGGTGTAGTGTTGAGCGCAGCGGACTACTTACATAAAAATTTTGGGTTCGATCAGCGTTGCAGGGAGAAACTGTTCGGCTTTCCCTTGACACCATATGTGTCTTGATATACGATTATGGTCCGTCGAAATGGACCGATAAATTGCTGACCCGTGTAAAGAGAGAGCCATATCGCTTGCACGTAAAAGACACCATTGTAGATTTCGAGAAGAGCAGGTTAATGCCGCTAAAATGCACAACTTGCACCCACAAAGTGAAAATGGATTAATATAAGTTGCAATCACTTGTTTCCCAATCCAATATAATTTAGTATGTTTAGACTAAGACCATTTGCAATACATACGAAATTACCAGGAGGGCAGTCATAGACCGGCAAACATTTTCTATCTAAATTCTTGTAATGTGTATAATTCATGGAAACCTAGAAATAAACAAAGACCTGTTGGTGACCTTCTGCTGTTGTCTGCTCTATTGTCGGGTTGTTGTCTCTTTGGCACATGCACCATTTCCATTCTCAATTTTAAAGATCCAACTGTATATCACCAATTCATAATAAGTAACAAAAAATGTATGAATTATTATCATATTTATACTCAATGGAACTCTGAAGTTAAATTAAGTTTGGAATAGCTGTAGGATGAAAGACAAAAGAATTATCTGTTATTTGTACAACAGCAGTTGGTAGCAGAATACAAACATTGGCAATGTTTCCTTATAGGTACTGATTCTTTTAGACAATATTGTACTTGTAATCTATGGGTGTAAATTATATTCCTTATTTTATTTATTTTATCAACGTTTTCCTATATGTACTATACCCTTTTATTATCGTATCAGTGTTCATAGCACTTAAGATGACCGAAACAAATGTTTAATACGGAAACGAAAACATAATTAAACTAAAATTGTTCTGTTATGAGGAAAACGCCTTTTTATTTTAATAAATCAGTTTTGACCACGCAAGAGATAATTTCATGAAGTAGGGTATACATTTATCATTCTTATCCGATGATCTTCAAAAAGAGAAAGGAAAAAAACTTCTCACATATCAACGTTTGAAGAGTTGCCAAATAATATATTTATCAAACTATTTGGCAATTTGAGTTGATGGGATAATGGGCAGAATGTGACAGAAAATTCAAAGTTTAAATAATAAATATATAGTAAGAAAATAAATGCTTTTCTAAAATATATATTTAATTATTTTTGTTTAGCATTGAATATAATCAATAGATGAACAAGTAAATCTATTTACATTTTAAGGAGGTATGGGTGTCTTTCGCCATCTTAGATTCTAAAACAAAAAAGAAAAAGAAACCCTAAGGTTCACATTTTCTATCAAGTAAGCAAACTTTGATGCAGGAATGCAGATATTTAAATTGCATTTTCATTTGGAAGAAACAGTTTATAAGAATAGAACTTAAAAATATTACTATTTTTACAAGTGTAGATTATTTTCGGTTGTTATCAAATGTTTTTAATTGACATTTTAAGAGGAGGTAACTCTAAGAATTTGCATTTTCTGAAGGAATCTACATGAATTTTCTTATTTTGTATTTTAGCCAGAAAAACACGTACGTTAACCCTATCTTTTCTTTTGATGTATAAAAGCTATATTTTCTTAATTTATTACACAATATACAATTCTATCATTTAGTTTAGGTTCTATTCACAAAAGGGTGATTTTCTCTGTATAATCCATACAAAATGTATCATTTTGTCAAAACCTGTAGCTTGAGAAAATGCAAGATGACCTATCATTTTTATTATATTTTTGAACTTATATCAAGAATACTACGTTTTGGCAAAGTATGAAGAATTCTATCATATTTATTTAAGACTCCGATACCTCCTTAAATACTTGTATTTATGAGCTCGAGGGTATGGATGGGGGTCAATTCTCTATTCTACAATTTTTCTAAGCCCTATTTCCCTGTTGTTTAGGATGTCAATTATTCTCAATTCATTATAATGTCTATATTTTTTTATATTCTAGCAACCAAGTATTTTTTATTTATTTGTTTTTTTCCTCTCTATTATCTTTAATATGCATTTTGTCCATTAGTCTGTATTCTAAAAAAAAACTCATCCACATTACAATTGTTACGTTAGAACTTTTACGCAATTGCCCCCATTAACGAACATCATGATCTGTATAGAACTGAAATAACTATATTTGGGAAAGCGGATCGTAAACTTTCACCAAAAAAAGTCCCAAAAATGGCTTTCATTTTAACATAGAGAACGACCATTTGAAATTAATGTTTGAGGATTAAAAATTCTTTTCAATCTGTGTATATGCATGATTATTGGTTTTTCGATCGAAAAATTATTTTCACTATAGCACACAATTGAAACCTGTATTTTGTGTTGCGGGATATTCTATTCATCCTGTCTTTTGCAAGGTTATATATTTTTAGCAGTCACCATGCCAGGATATTCATTTTCAAAATCCTCTTACCACTTAGAAATAAGGTCAATAAAATTGACGGTACTAATTTTCTTGCACCATATGTCAAACTGAGATTAGCTAGACGAATGTTTATCGGAGTAATGTCTTTCTAGGATAAAAACGCAACTCTTGAGCATCAATACTTTTACAACGAACGTAGACGTGTACGCTGAATTTATCTTAACGTTAAACATTTCTGAAGGTTCTATCAGTTACTTGCTGTAAGACATAATTTCTAACATTATAATAGATATCAAAGGTACCAGGCTTATAATGTTATACATCATGTTATAGATCAGTAAAATAGTTAGAAAGCCAAACAAGTTCAAAGTAACAGAGCATTGATGACACAAAATTCCAAAAAGTTGTGCCAAAATACGGCTAAGACGTACCTTTGTGTCCTTTATTCAGGAGGATTTATCCTGCAGGACCTACCTATTGTACAAATTGTTTATTTCGTTTCGTTCGGAAGAAAGAGGAACTATTTGCAACTTACAATATTGGTATATAGTATTTCTATATATGATTACAAACTCTTTAGTCAACTAGGATACATGCTAATAATGTGTTTTAAGAAATTGTGTTAAGGAGTAATGTATTTTACGTATATATTTGTGTAATACATGACAAATAAATACTTACAGAACCAACAGAACTATAAATCGTAAATAATATATCAATAGCATTGTATCATTTCCTACAAAAATAAATAAAAGAATCATTGCTACACTTGAATGATATGATTAGCTGTGCCAAATTCAATTTATAACAAGTATTTAAAATAGTTCAACTTACTTGGTGTGTGTAAGGCTAAGAGGGGAATTTCCCTAACTACTTATATATATCATAAAGTTGTCACATATTTAGACGCGTATATAATCAAATTAAATTTTGAAGTGACGCCATGATAAGAAAAATTATCATTTTTTTTACTACAGACAAAAAAGTGAAATCACAAAAATACTAAACTCCGATGAAAGTTCAATCGGAAAGTCCCTAATCACATGGCAAAATCAAATGACAACACACATCAAACGAATGGACAACAACTGTCATATTTCTAACTTGGTAGAGGCATTTTCAAATGTGGAAAACGGGGGATTGAACCTGGTTTTATAGCATTAAAAAGTAAAATCACAAAAATACTGAACTTAAAGGAAAATCAATTCGGAAAGTCCATAATCACATGGCAAAATCAAATAACAAAATGCATGGACAAGAACTGTCATATTCCTGACTTGGTACAGGCATTTTCAAATGTAGAAAATTGTGGATTAAACCTGGTTTTATAGCGCTAACCTGTAAACCTCTCACTTTTACGACAGCCTCATCAAATTCCGTTATATTTGCAACGACGTATGAACAAAATAGACATAATAAATGAAATAGTCAAAATATACGTACAGCAGTCATCACTGTATTACAATATAAAAACAAACAATTTTACAAAAAAGCACAAAAGTATCTGTCAAATTAAAAACATATCTATTGCTTCGCGTGTCTGACTTCAGAAAATTTATACGTCACAAAGTGAGAAATTTTGTCGATAGGGAGAAACACAGCTGATCGCGCTCGTTGAAGACCCTTTCGAGGCATTCGGCTGCTCTTTGGTCGGGTTGTTGTCTTTTGACATATTCCCCATTTCAATTCTCAATTTTAAGGTATACCATCTCCTTGCTACTGTACATTATGTACATATATGTTTGATACAACCTTATAGATAATGCCAACGATGAGAGGCATTTCTCGACTAACGAAAGCTAAGTGCCTAGGGTGCTGAACACAGTGATAACTTAGTTGCCAGGATGTGTCAAATGCAAGGGTTCTAGTCTTGATATATTCCAGACAGTATGAGTATTTGGACCCTACGCGTACCGTCTGGACCCTATGCGTACTTTTTCAAAATACTCATACGGTCGGACCGTACGCGTACGGTCTGACTAATATTAAGAAGTTGGCAAAGTCAATTAGATGCATATAACAGATCAATATAACTGAACTCTCAAATTTTGAAAAAGTTTAATTGTAATTGAAAAAAACAACTTTATATTTCAATGATTTAAAAAATCCACGATTATTGAATCTGTTAATCTCTTGTATTTAGCATGGCGATCACTCAGTAAAATAATTGAATTATGATTACTACAAATATTGAGAAACCTAACAAACAAACGCAAATGCTAAGGAACATGCAGGAACTGCAAAAATGTAAATGTAAAAAATATTAGTACGTAACTTGCGGTATCAATTAAGAGGAGCAAAATTAGGATCAAGATATACAATTAAACAAATACTTGATTTCAATTGTTCATTTGTTCCTTTTATCCGTGTAATTGTAATCATATTAATTAGTAAAAATAATAAAAACAATGATTGTGATTAATTTTAATTTGTTTGAATTCAACCCATATGATCTAATAACATATGTATGGTCAGCTCGTACTGGACCATACGCGTATACTCCGGTCCGGCGTATGGTCGGACCGTACGAGTATACGTATATGGTCCGGACCGTACGTGTGCGGTCCAAATACTCATATGGTCTGGGACATATATATATATATATCCTGACAATCTACATTTGTTGTATATTTAAAGCGCTTGGATTTATGTTATGTTGAATTCCATTTTATTTAGTGAAATATATGATATGCATATATAAATATTCCTTTGGTATATACATACATTTTTTCTAAAATCAGAATCATATATTTTATAGATTAGGCAAAATATATAAATATAGATATATATAAAAACAAAAATAGCAAAGGTCATCTCGTGCTTACCATCCTCATTTCTTTACAAAAAGTTTTATCAATCAGGAAATAAGAACAAAAGGTAAAAATAACCAATAATTATTACCTGTGGACGCTTTATTATGGGTCAAATACTATTATCGTACAAAACACGAAAGAAAACTATATTTACAACTTTTTCTAGGAAAATACTTAAAACCAAGAATGCTCTATTTTCTGGATACAGATATCGCTTGTTTTGGGGATGATTTATATCAGTCACATTAGAGACAAAATTTGATGTAAGGATAACATTTTAAACATTCGCCTGCATCATATAAAAATGTCTAAAGTTTACAACAGGTCTATGAAAGGTGACGCAGCTTTATAAAAAAAATCAGAAGAAATATAAAAAAAAATAAGAAGAAAGGGTATGCTAACGAGACAAATACAAGCAGAGATTAAATGACATGGACGTTTATTTCTTTTTTTAGTTAGCCTATTTGGTCGTGTTTTCATCTCTATGAACAAAGTGTACTTACAATAAGTAGTTTTTTTTAAATAAAATATTCGAGTTTATAATCAATCCAGTCAGTGTCATCAGACGAAATGTAAAGAAAATTGGTTAGGGGTACATAATGATTTTACACTAAAAGGGTGTATCCCAAATATTTTTTTCCTTACATTTTATTTTAAGAGTTGTAGATTTAAAAGAAGGAAAAAATTGAAGGCTCTGAAGGGCCTGTGTCGCTCACCTTAGTCTATGTATATATTAAAGAAAGGACACTCTCGAACATTATAGACGGGAATATTCATGACAAATTCACAACAAAAATTTCTTATTTGTTGATTTTGTAATGGGGATCATTTAGGCTGTTTAGTTGTTCTCTATCTTCTTTAATTTTTGCTCAAAACACAAAACAGGGTTTTAAAAGTAAGGGCAATGACTCCTATAAAGAATGACGGTATACATACTATATCAGTAAAAAATAACTTGTAGGATCTTAACCTGTTGCTCATATTTGTGATTTTAGGTGTATATCTATCTAATCTAACTTTATTCATATAAGGCAAATTGCAATAAAAAAAGTATCTGAAAATCGAGTCGTAAGACATTTCCAAATTGTAGGCCATGACTTGCTGATCATTTTTGCCTGTTTTAGTTTCTATCTATCGATTATAATTTTTAAGATATAATAAGCAAAAACGCCAAAAATTTATAAAATCGTATCAAAGGGTAATAAATCTTAAAAGGCGTCGACTGATAATTTCCACAAATCAAACTTATTTATAGAAATATTCAGGCTGATCATTTTTGAAATATGAAGTTTCTCTCAATCTATTTAAGTTTTCAAGATGATATGCATCTACGAAAAAAAGTAAAATTTGTCGTTTAAGGGCAATTACTCATATAAATAATTGTCTAAAAGTTTTGAAGTACATGGACAATTGGTTTGAGCTCAACATTCTCAATATTTCTGCCCTTGTCAGATTTTCTTTATTCATAACAATTATCAAATTAGACTGACTTACATTTTACCCTTATGTTTTGTATCTAGCCACGACAGTCATGTTTGTTGACGGGGTCATCGGACATAATCTTGAACTAGACACCCTTGTAATGAACGTTGGAGAATTTGGCTTAATTTGCCCCATCAGTTGTAATGCATGTCGGTCTTCTAAAAGGATGTGTCGTGGAAAATTGTCGAAAACAATGTCTTATTTTGAAGTGGGATAGATTTGAAAATGTTATGATAGCAAACTGCGATACACAGCGATAGTTAGCATAGTACACTTTAATCAAGCATGTACACTCAGAGAAGTGGTCATCAATTAGACCCAATAAGGACATGCTAAGCCTATTAAAGGATGTCCGATATGGCAATTGAATCTTAAAATCTTTATTGAAAAGTCTCTTAATTACGATTTCTACACAGGAATTGATGAGAGAATGAACTATAACATGCAGTTTGACGGACATACTAATTATGCGTTATTACATTCAGTAAATAATATTGTTCGAAATGTTTATTTGTACAATTTTAAATCTCGTTGTTGTCAGTTAGATACAACAGAGAAAAGAATTGATACATTCAAAAACTGGCCATATGACAAGCGTCAAATTTTGATATTTGCTGCAGCGGGGTTTATATACACTGGACATTTAGATACCGTCACATGTTATGCGTGTAATCAGAGTCTATATGGTAGTGCATCAGGAGACAATCGAGATAGGCTAATGAGACAACATGTTCAGTGGAGTAGTGATTGCTCTTTTCTGAATATTCAAACTGATAGCTTAGTTTTAGATTTGTTGAAGCAAAAGCGTCGATCACAGTCAACATTGGACGCCAAAGCTTCATACAGTCCCTATGCATGTGATTCCAAAATGACTTTAAGCCAGAGAACTAGTGCTAATGATATTGCAATAAAAGGGCATAACTTAATTATCAACGGGATCATGTTAGCAGAGATTGGTTTCATTATTGTGTCACGGACCGAACCTGATGTCGGAGTTGCATGTACCGAATGTAATTACATAAAATATGGATTTAAAGACATACACGAACTCGAATCTTGTCATTTAATGTGGTCTGGGGAACAGTGTCCATTTCTTCTGAAAACAAAAGGAGTTAAAGCCATTCCAAAATTCCGAAAGGATAATGACTTGAGAGTCCAATACAAATCTTCTGTCTCATTTAAAACAATAATGATCAATCGGAACCAGTAAGAATATT
Organism: Mytilus galloprovincialis; assembly: GCF_965363235.1. NCBI lineage: Eukaryota > Metazoa > Mollusca > Bivalvia > Mytilida > Mytilidae > Mytilus > Mytilus galloprovincialis. The sequence goes on along the minus strand of NC_134850.1, from coordinate 66,780,769 downwards.
GATATAAACAAGTAATTTAGAATCACTAACAATACTGAAATTTATGGTTTATAAAAACATGTATATACTACAAAAAATATTTTAGAAATTAAAATGTCTTATTTTACTGATGTTCAAATCACGTCAATTGTTTATATACACGGCATAGGTCTGAGTTTTAGTGATGTGTACAACCAGCATTAAACGAGATTAGTACTTGAGGAACTTCTTCTCATACATGTCAACCATAATAACAGAAATGACTATAGATTGCATCGATGTTCTTTTTTTCAAATGTTAAAAACAAAGTGAGGTTAATGGGTCAAAGCAATTCAAACCAAATCAAATCAAATATCTAATTGAAGAAAGCAAATTTAATATATTTATTTATTATTAACCACATAAACAACCTGGCAAATATTGTTAATAACATGTAACAAGTAAAATTATCATAATCAGTAAAAGCAAAATTTGATTAATGCAAAAGCTGACAAAATGTTTCGATGTATATAAAAAGAAAATAGATACAAAAAAAATGAATATTCATGTTGTCGAATTTTTAATTCAGAAATGGAGACATTTTTATGCACTTCAATTTTTCACTAGCGAGAGTGTTTGTTCAAATTTCTGTGCTCATCAGTAAAATACCCACCGCTTTATCCTCATAGGTTTGATCAAGAAATTACTTGACCGATATGATATATCTTTATTTCAACTCACTAGAGATATTTTTAAAAACAAAATCGATATTTAGATAACAAAATAGTCCAATATAAAAAAGAAGATAGTCGATATTTTTTTGATTCAGAGTATGAAATGTCGTCTTAATGAAGATCTTCATGTTTATAACATCCACGCAACCGATCTTTTTACCTTACTTCTTCCTTTGTTCGTAATTAAGATTGGTTGTCTTCACATTCAAACATCAATAAACTACGGTTGGTAATATTCAACAGAATTATTTGCTCTACATCAAGTTTAAGCACAATGTTTTAATACAAAGCGTAATGTTCCCTATTGTTCGTTAAGTTTCTATTGTTTCTGTACTTTGTTGTTTTATTTGTCAAGCAATTAATGAAAGATTTGTTAGATTTCGATTAAAATATAATTCACTAATTTGCCAAAGGGAACTCAACTCTATAATTGAAGTGCGTTGAATTTGTGTACATCACGTGGATGATATCAATGTGACAAAGATCAATTACAGCTAAAAAAACCTACATTATACTGAGGATTGCGAATCACTAGGAAGCTATTAAACCAAGACTTCCAAATGGTGAAGTTGAAATCATTCCTTCGTAAATTTTACGGACGCCATCACGAGTTGGTTGACCGTTATGGAGTAACCGTTTCACAGATGATATCGGATATGTTCCTTATGTCGTAACAACAATACGCTTCCCTTTTCACGAATGTGACCTACCGAATTATACTATTTACCGGGTTTGAAATAACATAAGCAACACGATGGGTGTCAAATGTGGAGCAGGATCTGCTTACTCTTCCGGAGCACCTGGGATCACCCATAGTATTTGGTGGGGTTCGTGTTGCTTAGTCTTTAGTTTTCTTTGTTGTGTCTTCTGTTCTAGTGTATTTGTCTGTTTGTCTTTTTAATTTAGTCATGACGTTGTCAGTTTATTTTCTATCTATGAGTTTGACTGTCCCTGTGATATCTTTCATCCTTTTTTTTCTTCATATTAGTGTTTTAATTTTGTGTCGCATGAATAAATAAATATATAATATATTTCCTGCAAAAATGATTTGTCTACTGATATGTATTAAATGAAAATACCAAAAAGCAGAAATCAATATGATATGGAACACATAGATTCATGTTGAGATCAGTTTGGAATGAACACATTTAGTTAGATTGATATACGATCGAATCGAATGTCTGACAAATATGAACACTGAACTATTGACATTCGTTATTCTCTGATCCAAACACATCACTGTCTAAACTAATTTGATCCACTAAAGGAGTAAGGTCCGGTAAGAGCCGATTTTGTTCATCCGACGAAAGATTTTAGACAATTTTTAAACACTTTAGTGTCTATTGTAGTGGAGTCAATAAATATATGCAAAATATTTTAACTGATTTACTCATTAAAAACGCCTCGATTCTAGCTTAAATATGAAAAATCTATCAAATATGCAAAAAATTGTCACTTTTCAGATGGTTTTTGTCAAAAATGAAAGTGGCCGCATCCGTGTTCTTCCTCAACCCTTATATATGTTATGTATTGTTATCAAATACAACTTACATTTCAATATTAAGAATGAACACGAATGCGGCCACTTTCATTTAAGACGGAAACCGTCTAAAATATAACTAAAATGCTAAAATTGTGAAGATTTCAGTAATTTAGCATGACTTAATGATACTAGTACACGATATATGTGCATTGTATTGTCAAACACAGTCCATATTTATTTAGCAGAAGCATTCAACTGTCCAATAAATAACTAAAAGTATTCATTTTAACAATTTTGTAAAACTGATATATTTTGGGGCCAAAAAGGGGTCTTACTGAACCTACTCCTTTCGGTCTCGTTTCTGATTTTCCACCATAGCTTTTGTAACTGTTATGAGATCCTCTAAGTTCGTGATTAAAATACTCTAAATCGCTGACAATGCTGTCGTTACTTGTATTGCTACTGTCTAAAGATGTAATGAAAGTATAAATATTGTAATATATCTGTTGTGTAGATCTATTGTAATATGTATGTTATATATTTATTACAAATATCTTAAGCTGTAGGGAGAGTATATCTATTGTAAAATTTCTGTTATATTAGTATAAGTATTACGACTGTCTTTAGCCGTAAGGAAAGGAAATGCATTGAAATATTTAGAGAGTATATGAGCATGTTTTACTGTAAAAAAATCTATCCAATGTAAAATGGTTTTTTTTTGTAGTGTGACAGTCATAAGATGGAAAGAAATTATATTAGTCGTAATATTTCTGTCAAATGTGCATATGCGAAAAATCTAAAAAAGATTTATAAGCTAGTAGACAATTGTTATTCTTGAATTTAATTATGCCATTTCAGTTCACAAAATATACATTATTTAAGTTGTTATGGGATAAAAGCTATGCAATTTATTTTCCTCAGGCAAACTACATGTTATAGTACTCATTTGCGAGTCAAGAGGTAATAAAAACCTAAATATGGATAATGCCCCTTTTTCTGCTTTGTCATATATATAGTTCGACATGTTTAAGATTTGACAAACAACGATGCTGATAAACAACTTGTAACGCCTTTTGTGAGACACAAAAAATGACCATAGGAAATTATAAATTTAACACTTTGTATAATAATGTAACTGTTTGAACATCCTACACAATTGTCCCTCAAAAACAATGTAAACTATACTAAAATAAAAAAGCAACTCTTAGGCCGTGGTCTTATTGACCTAAACTCGGTGTTTTGTTAAGGTAATTCACACGTAAACTAAACACAATCACGTTCCCATTGATAAAACTCAATGTTTACATCTAGCGTTGTTAGTCTTGTATAATTTTTAATTTTAGTTTCTTGTGTATAATTAGGAGTTTAGTATGACGTCAATTACCACTGTACTAGTATACATATTTTAGGGGCCAGCTGAAGGACACATACGGGTGCGGGAATTCTCGCTACATTGAAACCCATTGGTGGCCTTCGGCTGTTGTCTGCTCTATGGTCGGGTTGTTGTCGCTTTGACACATTCCCTATTTCCTTGCTCAATTTTATCTAGTTTAAATCATGTTTTGTTGTACATGCAGTCGATAGTCGATGTAGAACTTGTGTGGTTCAGTGTACAATAAACAAGGTATTTCGAACATGAATTTTACCATATATATTTAAAGAATAACCTTTTTTTTTTTTTTATAAAATTGGTATTCATAGAAATTATTTATGTGTTTTTTTACCGAATTATTTATCTAAACTCGATATATTAATTGGACGAACATAGCACGAACAATCTTATTTAGTTTTTCAAAGTGATCAATCAAATAACTTTATTCAGAATTTAACGCTATAAGATATGGGGAAAATCTGGATTCAGAAATAATTTTCCCCCTCATTGAACAGAATATATTTTCATCAATTTTAGAATCAGAATATTTTTTACCCAGCCCGCAGTTTTTTAGTTGAATGGTCATTCCCTTAACCCCTAATTCAGACTCAAAACATCATCATTGTCAAACACATAAATCATTTGAAAATGTCTTCCTGAATTGACTGGACGCACACAGAAACACTTGACACGGGTTTTAAATAAATGCATTACTAAAACGCCCTTAACATATCAATCCTTTGTCTTCGTTTGTAGCCTACGTGATTTATTGCGTAATAAGTTTGGGGAAACAGAAGGGACGGCTTCCGGAGGTTGGAACCCCCTTTTCGAACAATCAATGTTATGAACCCCATGCATTTTAAAAAGGCCTTTATCCGCCTGTGGTAATCGAGAAATCTATAGTATCTTTGAAATAGTTACGAATCATCAAAATGGCTTCCATCGCTGCTAGAAAAGCTGCGCAAGAAATTTTGTTTCGATTCTATGTAATGAATATTTAAATGACATACAGTTTATAAGGGTGAACAAAACTTATACACAGGTGACTAAACCAGGCGTATGAATGTGAACAAATTTAATGTGAAACCAGTGTACAATACATTAAACTAATTGTAAACATGTTTACTGTACATGGCGTTTGGTGTGAACACGGCCTTAGATGGTGTTTCGTTTTAAATTTTGATGTGTTTGAGCATTTGATTTTGCAATTTATAAAAGGAATTATCGTAATTATTTCCCTGGAATCGACATTTTGTTCTAGTGTTACTTTTTAATATTGAACCTGTGTGGATTATGAGTGATACAGAGTAAACAATATATACCTGATGAAAGAATTGTACTTGGTATTATGCATGTTTAAATCATTTCTGAGGATAAACACATAGTTAAATGTTGATAAATGAGCAATTTAAGATAGACACATATGTACTTACATACATACCTGATTTATTCATTGGGATATACTCCCCAGATGCCAATAGATAGGACTCAGTCGTATCTTCAAATATAGATTATACTTAAGACAATAACAATCAAAACCAATGAGTAAACAAAGACTCACAAAACCAAAGGATATTTACATCAACAGTTATAAACAATAATTAAGAAACAACACAAACTCCACTAAAAACCGGGAGTGAAATCAGGTGCTCCGGAAGGGTAAGCATTTCCTGTACCGTATACGGTACCCGTGGTGTTATTTCTTTGTTCCGTTCGGTAATGATGGAAGGATATTATGGCTGAGGAAGAATATCAGATATGATTTCTGACATAATTTTGTCATAATGGCCAATCAGCTCCTGATGGCGACCGTAAAATTTCTTGAGTGATGACCTTAATTTGATTGATTCATAGCCCTGTCTTAGCAACTTTTGAGAAAGCAGTATTCCTCGTTCAACAAAATCAACGTACTTTGTGCTATCTCTAGAGTAACGTATCAATTGAGACACATATACTCCAGATGCTGGTGCCGATGGGATGTTGCTACACAGAAATGGAAAGTTGACTATAGGAAAATTTATTAATTTTAAAATCATCGCGTTTGTCATAAATTTTGGTATTCAACCTACCATCAGTAGTCATTTCGAGAAAAAGGTCTACATATGAAACAGATTTATCTGTGTCGGTAGTATCTTAAATTTATCTTATTGATATGGAGAGTTATCATTCTTACTACGTTATATGGTATCTTATTGTATGAGTTGTACGGTGCAGGGAATTACTTTGTGAGATTGCCAATCATAAACATAAGAACCCTACTTGCATAGAGCTGATCAATTTCCATATACACGGCTTTAACACATCTTATTGTAAAAAAGTGTAGATGTGGATAACAAGTCGAATAGGTATTATTCCCCGAGATAGAATTTTCTTATACTTAGCCAAAAAGAAGATATTATTGTGCTCTTTTTAAAAATATATTAATAAGACTGGGTCACCCGTGTTATTTTACAAGCTATGAGAAGTTGAAAATTGTCTATATTTGCTAAGAAAAAAAAACATTTTTGTGAATAAAAAACATCTATGCGAAAGAATTTTAAAATAAATTGCAAGAAGATAAGTTATATAATATGATTTAAGAAAATAAAAAGAACATGTATCTTATTTCTTTAAGTCAACATTAATTTTATAGATCGCATTATAATGTAATACTTACCATGACTCCAGCAATTTCCAGCTAAAAAGATCCCAGATTTCCTTATACAATACACAGCTATGGCCACCAAGAGGAAAACAAATATAACACATAGGACAACAATGCTGTTAAAGAAAAGTATATATCAATAACATAAACAATAAATTGAATAAAAACATGTAAAAATGTCCGTCATATATCCTAGTGTAAAAATGTCCGTCATATATCCCAGTGTAAAAATGTCCGTCCTATATCCTAGTGTAAAAATGTCCGTCATATATCCTAGTGTAAAAATGTCCGTCATATATCCTAGTGTAAAAATGTCCGTCATATATCCTAGTGTAAAAATGTCCGTCATATATCCTAGTGTAAAAATGTGTTATGATATATATGTCTACACTACAGCAAACAGGAGTAAGTGTTGCTCAATATAGCGTTTCCATGTACGTTCTGCAATAGTATCGTATGTTTTGTTGGAAAAAAAACTATGGCTTTGTTATAACAGCAGAAAGTAAAATAACAAATAAACCGAAGTCTGACTAAGATTCAAAAGGAGATTCCCTTTGGCCAAATTGAAAGCTTAAACACAGCAAACGAATGGATAACAGTAGCGCCATCGACATCCTATTTGACTCGAAGTTTAAGTTGTGTCGAATTTTATTACTTTTTTTAATTGGCAATATTTTCTTTTTTAGAAAGAGTCTTCTCTGTCAGATTGACGAATCTCTACATTTTCATCTGTTATGTAACCAGGAGAGTGTTGTAAATCTCGTATGACTGATTGTCGTTCAAAAGTCTATTTTGTAGGACAGAGTTAACCATTATTTTATTTTCATTTTTAGATGTAGATTATAACAGTATTTACTCACACAGGTACTAGAATGTGGTCATCATTGTTTTCACTTTCCAGTAAACCTGAAAATAAGTTGGTTTGTAAAATCTTTAATATGTGACCACACAAAGGGGTGCAGTAACATTGTCACAATTAATCTAATTATACATCTTTCGCATAAAGAAATGTGTATATTTGAAAAAAAAATAAGCATTCGTGTATCACAAGCCAAGTAGTCAAAACTTCTGTGCTGACATAAAATATCATTTAAATGGACATAGTCATAAATGAGCAGTTTCAAAACTTTCAAGTTTTCCATATACTGAGGTTATCATACACCAGGAATGGCAGTAGATGTAATCAACTATGAGCAACAGTATATCCCTTAATAATGAAAGAAACCCCATACTGTATATGCGGTAATATATGTCTGTTTAGAAAATTAAAATTCTTCGACCTTTTCTGTCTTCAAGGTAACACTGCTTGCGTTCCATGAGCTCTACATAGTAACACTATTTACATACCGTGAGATCTTCAAGATAATACTGTTTATGTACCGTGAGACAAACATATAGAAGTAGGTTTGAAACATTAATTTTCACCTATCCGTCACGAAGAGGAAATAAGATCAGGCTGCACATATCCTTTGATGCATTGTCTACATATATCCTTTTGAAAGTTCTCAGAACATGGCAGAATGTCATGACCTGCAACAATTAAGCACAATAGTTACAAAATAAATGCGTCCGAATCGCCTTTCTTGGTTTTCCTTCATCAGGGATGCTCAATGTATAAATATATTTCAAAGCCATAATACATTTTGTATTTCATGAATGGAAAACAAAAATATCATTACGTTGTTTAGTATCGAACAATTTGAAACGATGATAAAAATCTACACATAAAATAAGGTATTTTACCAATGAATAAAATTGAGAATGGAAAAAGGGAATGTGTAGAAGCGACAACAACCCGACCATAGAGCAGACAACACCCGACGGCCACCAATGGGTTTTCAATGTAGCGAGAAACTCCCGCACCCGGATGTTTTTAAGAATGTTTTTCATGATAATGTAAAAATGAGAATGGAAACAGATGTGTCAAAGAGACAACAATCCGACTTAACAGCAGATAACAGCCAAAAGCCACAAATGTGTGTCCCACACAGCGACAAAATCTATTAGCATAGCATTATTTTATATTTGTGTTCCACTGTAACGCTTACACAATAGTCCAGGTACCAGGATTATAAGTTAATATTCTCCAATAGAGACCTTATGGCGTATATCCGTAGACGTTAAAAACTATAAATAGTTTACTCTATATTGTACCTATCATAGAAATCTGAGACAGGAATAAGACAAAGGCGAAGGAGAGCCGTGGTGTAGTGTTGAGCGCAGCGAACTACTTACATAAAACTTTCGGGTTCGATCCGCGTTGCAGGGAGAAACTGTTCGGCTTTCCCTTGACACCATATGCGTCTTGATATACGATTTTGGTCCGTCGAAACGGACCAATAATTTTGACCCGTGTAAAGAGAGAGCCATATCGCTTGCACGTAAAAGACAGCATTGTAGATTTCGAGAAGAGCAGGCTAATGCCGCTAAAATGCACAACTTGCACCCACAAAGTGAAAATGGATTAATATAAGTTGCAATCACTTGTTTCCCAATCCAATATAATTTAGTATGTTTAGACTAAGACCATTTGCAATATATACGAACATACCAGGATGGCAGTCATAGACCGGCAAACATTTTCTATCTAAATTCTTGTAATGTGTATAATTCATGGAAACCTAGAAATAAACAAAGACCTGTTGGTGACCTTCTGCTGTTGTCTGCTCTATTGTCGGGTTGTTGTCTCTTTGGGACATGCACCATTTCCATTCTCAATTTTAAAGATCCAACTGTATATCACCAATTCATAATAAGTAACAAAAAATGTATGAATTATTATCATATTTATACTCAATGGAACTCTGAAGTTAAATTAAGTTTGGAATAGCTGTAGGATGAAAGACAAAAGAATTATCTGTTATTTGTACAACAGCAGTTGGTAGCAGAATACAAACATTGGCAATGTTTCCTTATAGGTACTGATTCTTTTAGACAATATTGTACTTGTAATCTATGGGTGTAAATTATATTCCTTATTTTAATTTATTTTATCAACGTTTTCCTATATGTACTATACCCTTTTATTATCGTATCAGTGTTCATAGCACTTAAGATGACCGAAACAAATGTTTAATACGGAAACGAAAACATAGTTAAACTAAAATTGTTCTGTTATGAGGAAAACGCCTTTTTATTTTAATAAATCAGTTTTGACCACGCAAGAGATCTTCAAAAAGAGAAAGGAAAAAAAAACTTCTCACATATCAACGTTTGAAGAGTTGCCAAATAATATATTTATCAAACTATTTGGCAATTTGAGTTAATGGGATAATGGGCAGAATGTGACAGAAAATTCAAAGTTTAAATAATAAATATATAGTAAGAAAATAAATGCTTTTGAAGTTTCTAAAATATATATTTAATTATTTTTGTTTAGCATTGAATATAATCCATAGATGAACTAGTAAATCATTTTACATTTTAAGGAGGTATGGGTGTCTTTCGCCATCTTAGATTCTAAAACAAAAAAGAAAAAGAAACCCTAAGGTTCACATTTTCTATCAAGTAAGCAAACTTTGATGCAGGAATGCAGATATTTAAATTGCATTTTCATTTGGAAGAAACAGTTTATAAGAATATAACTTAAAAATATTACTATTTTTACAAGTGTAGATTATTTTTGGTTGTTATCAAATGTTTTTAATTGGCATTTTAAGGGGAGGTAACTCTAAAACTTTGCCTTTTCTGAGGGAATCTACATGAAATTTTCTTATTTTGTATTTTAGCCAGAAAAACACGTACGTTAACCCTATCTTTTCTTTTGATGTATAAAAGCTATTTTTTCTTAATTTATTATACAATATACAATTCTATCATTTAGTTTAGGTTCTAATCAGAAAAGGGTGATTTTTCCTGTATAATCCATACAGAATGTATCATTTTGTCAAAACCTGTAGCTTGAGAAAATGCGCGGTGACCTATCATGTTTATTATATTTTTGAACTTATATCAAGAATACTACGTTTTGGCAAAGTATGAAGAATTCTATCATTATTATTTTAGACTCCGATACCACCTTAAATACTTGTATTTATGAGCTCGAGGGTATGGATGGGGGTCAATTCTTTATTCTTCAATTTCTTTAAGCCCTATTTCTCTATTGTTTAAGATGTCAATTATTCTCAATTCATTATAATGTCTATATTCTTTATATTCTAGCAACCCAGTATTCTTTATTTATTGTTTTTTCCTCCCTATTATTCATATATTAGTTCTTTAATCTGCATTTTGTTCATTAGTCTGTATTCTGAAAAAAAAATCATCCACATAACAATTGTTACGTTAGCACTTATACGCAATTGCCACTATTAACGAACATCATTATCTGTATAGAACTGAAATAAATATATTTGGAAAAGCGGATCGTCAACTTTCACCAAAAAAGTCCAAAAAATGGCGTTCATGTTAACATAGAGAACGACCATTTGAAATTAATGTTTGAGGATTACAAATTCTTACCAATCTGTGTATATGCATGCTTATTGGTTTTTCTATCGAAACATTATTTTCACTATAGCGCACAATTGAATCCTGTATTTTGTGTTGCGGGATATTCTATTCATCCTGTCTTTTGCAAGGTTATAGATTTTTAGAAGTCACCATGCCAGGATATTCATTTTCAAAATCCTCTTACCACTTAGAAATAAGGTCAAACTGGGATTAGCTAGACGAATGTTTATCGGAGTAAGGTCTTGTTGGGATAAAAACGCAACCCTTGAGCATCAATACTTTTACAATGAACGTAGATGTGTACGCTGAATTTATCTTAACGTTAAACATTTCTGAAGGTTCTGTCAGTTACTTGCTGTAAGACAAAGTTTCTAACATTATAATAGATATCAAAAGTACCAGGCGAATAATGTAATACAATAGACGCGCGTTTCGTCTACATAAGACTCATCAGTGACACTCAGATCAAAATAGTTAGAAAGCCAAACAAGTACAAAGTAACAGAGCATTGATGACCCAAAATTCCAAAAAGTTGTGCCAAATACGGTTAAGACGTACCTTTGTGTCCTTTATTCAGGAGGATTTATCTTGCAGGACCTACCTATTCTACAAATTATTTATTTGGTTTCGTTCGGAATAAAGAGGAACTATTTGCAACCTACTATTTGGTATATGGTATTTCTGTATATGATTACAAACTCTTTAGTCAACTAGGATACATGCTTATAATGTGTTTTAACAAATTGTGTTAAGGAGTAATGTAGTTTACGTATATATTTGTGTAATACACGACAAATAAATACTTACAGAACTAACACAACTATAAATTGTAAATAAATATATCATCAGCATTGTATTATTTCCTACAAAAAAAAAATAAAATAAAAATTGCTACACTTGAATGATATGATTAGCTGTGCCAAATTCAATTTATGACAATTATTTAAAATAATTCAACTTACTTGATGTGTGTAAGGCTTATCAATAAGTACTCATAATACCATAATAGCATTTCTGTGTATATAAGTAGTTTAAGAAGAGGAGAATTTCCCTTACTACTTGTATATATCATAAAGTTGTCACATATTTAGACACGTATATAATCAAATTAAATTTTGAAGTGACGACATGATAAGAAAAATTATCATTTTTTTTACTACAGACAAAAAAGTGAAATCACAAAAATACTAAACTCCGAGGAAAGTTCAATCAGAAAGTCCCTAATCACATGGCAAAATCAAATGACAACACACATCAAACGAATGGACAACAACTGTAGAAAATGGTGGATTGAACCTGGTTTTATAGCATTAAAAAGTAAAATCACAAAATTACTGAACTTAAAGGAAAATCAATTAGGAAATTCCATAATCACATGGCAAAATCAAATAACAAAACGCATTGACAAGAACTGTCATATTCCTGACTTGGTACAGGCATTTTCAAATGTAGAAAATGGTGATTAAACCTGGTTTTATAGCGCTAATCCGTAAACCTCTCACTTTTACGACAGTCTCATCAAATTCCGTTATATTTACAACGATGTATGAACAAAATAGACATAATAAATAAAATAGTCAAAATATGGGTACAGCGGTCATCACTGTGTTACAATATTAAAACAAACAATTTAAAAAAAAAAAAGCACAAAAGTATCTGTCAAATTAAAAACATATTCATTGCTACGCATGTCTGACGTCAGAAAAGTTCACAAAGAGAGAAATTTTGTCGATAGGGAGAACCACAACATATTCCCCATTTCAATTCTCAATTTTAAGGTATACCATCTCCTTGCTAGTGTACATTATGTACATATATTTTTGATACAACCTTATAGATAATGCCAACGATGAAAGGCATTTCTCGACTAACGAAAGCTAAGTGCCTAGGGTGCTGAAAACAGTGATAACCTAGTTGCCACGATGTGTCAAATGCAAGGGTTCGAATTTTTATATATTCCAGACAGTATGAGTATTTGGACCGTACGCGTACGGTCTGGACCCTATGCGTACTTTTCAAAATACTCATACGGTCGGACCGTACGCGTACGCTCTGACTAATATTAGAAGTTGGCAAAGTTAATTAGATGCATATAACAGATCAATATAACTGAACTCTCAAATTTTGAAAAAAGTTTTATTGTAATTGAAAAAGCAACTTTATATTTCAATGATTTAAAAAATCCACGATTATTGAATCTGTTAATCTCTTGTATTTAGCATGGCGATCACTCAGTAAAATAATTGAATTATGATCACTACAAATATTGAGAAACTTCACAAAAAAACGCAAATGCTAAGGAACATACAGGAACTGCAAAAATGTAAATGTAAAAAATATTTGTACGTTACTTGTGGTAGCAAGTGTAACATTGGTTAAGAGTACTTAAATTAGGATCAAGATATATACAATTAAACAAATACTTAATTTCAATTGTTCATTTGTTCATTTTATCCGTGTAATTGTAATCATATTAATTAGTAAAAATAATAAAAATAAAGATTGTGATTAATTTCAATTTGTTTAAATTTAACCCATATGATCTAATAACATATGTATGGTCAGCTCGTACTGGACAATACGCATATACTCCGGTCCGATCATAGGCGTATGGTCGGACCGTACGCGTGCGGTCCAAATACTCATATGGTCTGGGACATATATATATATATATCCTGACAATCTACATTTGTTGTATATCTATAGCGCTTGGATTTATGTTATGTTGAATTCCATTTTATATAGTGAAATATATGATATGCATATATAAATATCCCGTTTGTATTTACATACATTTTTCTAAAATCAGAATCATATACTTTATAGATTAGGCAAAATATATAAATATAGATATATATAAAAACAAAAATAGCAACGGTTATCTTGTGCTTACCGTCCTTCTTTCTTGAAAAACGTTTTATCAACCTGGAAATAAGAACTAAAGGTAAAAATAACCCATAATTATTACCTGTGGACGCTTTATTATGGGTCAAATACTATTATCGTACAAAACACGAAAGAAAACTATATTTACGACTTTTTCTAGGAAAATACTTAAATCCAAGAATGCTCTATTTTCTGGATACAGGTATCGCTTGTTTTGGGGATGATTTATATCAGTCACATTAGAGACAAAATTTGATGTAAGGATAACATTTTAAACATTCGCCTGCATCATATAAAAATGTCTAAAATTTTGTTTACAACAGGTCTATGAAAGGTGACGTAGCTTTATAAAAAAATCAGAAGAAATATAAAAAAAATAAGAAGAAAGGGTATGCTAACGAGACAAATACAAGCAGAGATTAAATGACATGGACGTTTTTTTTATTTTTTTAGTTAGCCTATTTGGTCGTGTTTTCATCTCTATGAACAAAGTGTACTTACAATAAGTAGTTTTTTTAAAATAAAATATTCGAGTTTATAATCAATCCAGTCAGTGTCATCAGACGAAATGTAAAGAGAATTGGTTAGGGGTACACAATGATTTTACGCTATATGTGTGTATCCCAAATATTTTGTTCCTTACATTTTATTTTAAGAGATGTAGATTTAAAAGAAGGAAAAAAATGAAGGCTCTAAAGGACCTGTGTCGCTCACCTTAGTTTATGTATATATTCAAAAAAGGACACTCTCGAACATTATAGACGGGAATATTCATGACAAATTCACAACAAAATTTTTTTATTTGTTGATTTTGTAATGGGGATCATTTAGGCTGTTTAGTTGTTCTCTATCTTCTTTAATTTTTGCTCAAAACACAAAAGACGGTTTTAAAAGTAAGGGCAATGACTCCTATAAAGAATGACGGTATACATACTATATCAGTAAAAAATAACTTGTAGGATCTTAACCTGTTGCTCATATTTGTGATTTTAGGTGTATATCTATCTAATCTAACTTTATTCATATAAGGCAAATTGAAATAAAAAAGTATCTGAAAATTGAGTCGTAAGACATTTCCAATTCGTAGGCCATGACTTGCTGATCATTTTTGCCTGTTTAAGTTTCTATCTATCGATTATAATTTTTAAGATATAATAAGCAAAAACGCCAAAAATTTATAAAATCGTATCGAAGGGTAATAAATCTTAAAAGGCATCGACTGATACTTTCGACAAATCAAACTTATTTGTAGAAACATTCATGCTGATCATTTTTGTAATATGAAGTTTCTCTCAATCTATTTAAGTTTTCAAGATGATATGCATCTACGAAAAAAAGTAAAATTTGTCGTTTAAGGGCAATTACTCATATAAATAATTGTCTAAAAGTTTTGAAGTACATGGACAATTGGTTTGAGCTCAACATTCTCAATATTTCTGCCCTTGTCAGATTTTCTTTATTCATAACAATTATCAAATTAGACTGACTTACATTTTACCCTTATGTTTTGTATCTAGCCATGACTGTCATGTTTGTTGACGGGGTCATCGGACAAAATCTTGAACTAGACACCCTTGTAATGAACGTTGGAGAATTTGGCTTAATTTGCCCCATCAGTTGTAATGCATGTCGGTCTTCTAAAAGGATGTGGCGTGGAAAATTGTCGAAAACAGTGTCTTATTTTGAAGTGGGATAGATTTGAAAATGTTATGATAGCAAACTGCGATACACAGCGATAGTTAGCATAGTACACTTTAATCAAGCATGTACACTCAGAGAAGTGGTCATCAATTAGACCCAATAAGGACATACTAAGCCTATTAAGGATGTCCGATATGGCAATTGAATCTTACAATCTTTATTGAAAAGTCTTGTAATTACGATTTCTACACAGGAATTGATGAGAGAATGAACTATAACATGCAGTTTGAAGGACATACTAATTATGCGTTATTACATTCAGTAAATAATATTGTTCGAAATGTTTATTTGTGCAATTTTAAAGCTCGTTGTTGCCAGTTAGATACAACGGAGAAAAGAATTGAAACATTCAGAAACTGGCCGTATGAAAAGCATAAAATTTTGATATTTGCTGCAGCGGGGTTTATATACACTGCACATGTTATGCGTGAAATCAGAGTCTATATGGTAGTGCATCAAGAGACAATCGAGATAGGCTAATAAGACAACATGCTCAGTGGAGTAGTAATTGTTCTTTTTCTTAATATTCAAACTGATAGCTTAGTTTTAGATTTGTTGAAGCAAAAGTGTAGATCTCAGTCAGTATAGGACGTCAAAGCTTTATACAGTTTATATGCATGTAAAGCAAAAATGACTTTAAGCAGCCAGAGAACTAGAGCTAATGACAATGCAATAAAAGGGCATAACTTAAACATCAACGGGATAATGCTAGCAGAAATTGGTTTCACTATTGTGTCGCCTACCGAACCTGATGTCGGAGTTGCATGTGACGAATGTAATTATATTAAATATAGATATAAAGACATATACGAACTCGAATCTTGTCATTTGATGTGGTCAGGAGAACAGTGTCGAATTCTTATCAGAACAAAAGGAATTGAAGCCATTCAAAAATTCCGAGAAGATAATGACTTGAGATTCCAATACAAATCTTCTGTCTCTTTCAAAACAATAATGATCAATCGGAACCAGAAAGAATATCACCAAAAAATATAAAAAAGTTTATATACTACAAAAAATATTTTAGATTGAAATTATAACGTCATATTTTACTGCTGTTCAAATCGCGTAAAATTGCTTATAAACACGGCTTAAGTCTGAGTTCTAGTGATGTTTACAACCAGCATTAAAAGAGGGTAGTCCTTGAGGAAATTCGTCTAAATGACTAAAATGACTATATATTTCATCACTTGCAATGTTAAGACGGAAAAAAACTAATGTCATATACAATGTAGTTTTTGTTTTGTTTTATTTAACATTTGCCGAATCCTTTTGTAGTGATTTGGAGTCAGTAGCGTTCTTCCTTATAACGTTTCATTTTCTCCATTTTTCTACAAGAAAAATATCTTTTTGACGGTTTATGTTCTTTTTCTCAAATGTCAAAAAACAAAGTAAGGTTAATGAATCAAAGCAAATCAAATGATTTTTTTTATATATACATTTGTATTATTAACAGCATAAAGAACCTGCAAAACAATGTTTATAACATGTAATACATAAAAAGTGAAAATTATCATAAACAGTAAAAGCAAAGTATGATTAATATAAAAGCTAATAGGTACGAGAAAAAATTGATATTCATGTTGTATTTTCATTTGATTTTTAATTCAGAAATGGATACATTCTTATGCACTTAATGTTTTCGCTAGCGAGTAGTCTTTGTTCAAATTGCGGAACAGTGTTTAGCAGTAACACAACCACCGCTTCATCTTCATACGTTTTATAAAAAATACTTGACCGATATGATATATTTTCATTTCGACTCACTAACGATATGTTTTTACAAACTTCGACATTTAGATAACGGAATAGTCAGATAGTCGATATTTTGATGATTGTGTCCTATTCCGACTGTGAGATGTTATCCTAGTGTAGATCTATGTGTTTATAACATCAACGCATCCGTGATCTTTATAACGTACCTCTTCCTTTGTTTGTAAGATTGGCTGTATTCAAATTTGAACACCAGTAAACTACGATTGCTGCTAATATCTATCAGAATTATTAGCCCTACTCATACATCATATTTACCACCATCTTTAACACAAAGCGTAATGTTCCCTGTTGTTCGTTAAGTTTCTATTTATCTGTACTTTGTTGTATGATTTGTCGAGCAATTAATGACAGATTTGTTAGATTTCGATTAACATATGTTTCACGATTTGCCTAGGGAAATTGCACTCTATAACTGCTTTGAATTTGTGTACAACACTTGCATGAGATCAATGTGACAAAGATGAATTACAGCAAAACAAAAAACCTACTAGAAAACTGTTTTTCATGTTGGTGTTTTAATTTTGTGTCGCATAGATAAATTGATATATACTATATATATTTCCTGCACAAATGCGTTGTCAACTTTTATGCATTAAATCAAAATAACCAAAAAGCAGACAATATAATATGGAACTCATAGAGGCATGTAAATATGAGCAAAAAAAAAAACCAACAAAACATGATGAGATCAATTTGGAATAAACACATTTAGTTAAATTGATATACGATCGAATCGAATATCTGACAAATATGAACACTTTGAGCTATTGACATTCGATTTCCTCTGACCCAAACACACAATATTCATTACAACTCACTAGCGATATGTTTTTTTAAAAATGTTTAGATAATGGGATAGTCAAATAGTCGATATTTGGATAATGGAATAGTCAAATAGTCGATGTGTAGATAACGGAATAGTCAAATAGTCGATAAAATAGATATATAGATATATAGTATATATATATTTCCTGCACAAATGCGTTGTCAACTTTTATGCATTACATCAAAATACTCAAAAGCAGACAACCAATATGATATGGAACACATTGAGGCATGTAAAATGAGCAACGTTTTAAAAAAAACCCATGTTGAGATCAATTTGGAATGAACACGTTTAGTTAGATTGATATACGATCGAATCGAATATCTGACAAATATGAACACTTTAAACTATTGACATTCGTTTTTCTCTGATCCAAACACACCACTGTCTAAACTATTTGGTCCACTAAGTTTCGGTTTTGTCTCTGATTTTCCACCATAGCTTTTGCAGCTGTTATAAGTTCCTCTAATTTCGTGATTATAATACTCTAAATCGCTGACAATGCTGTCATTACTTGTACTGCCAGCATCTAAAGCTGTAATGAAAGTATAAATATTATAATATTTCTGTTGTACATGTTCAATTAAATAACTGATGTCTTAAGCTTAAGATATATTGTAGTATTTCTGTTATGTATGTATTACAAATATTTTAAGCAGTAGGGAGAGTATATCTATTGTAAAATTTCTGTTTTTTGTGTTCAATTATTACTGCTGCCTAAAGCTGTAAAAAAATAAACCTATTGTAATATCTCTGTTATATATGCACAAGTTAACGACTGTTTAAGCTGTAATGAGAGTAAATCTATTGTAATATGTATGTTATATATGTATTACAAATAGCTTAAGCTGTAGGAGGGAGAGTATATCTATTGTAAAACTGTTATATTAGTATAAGTATTACTACTGTCTTTAGCTGTAAGGAAATGAGATGTATTGTAATATTTAGAGAATATATGAGCATGTTTTACTGTAAAGAAACTATATCCATTGTAAAATGTTTGGTTTTATTTGTATTGCGACAGTCATATGATGGAAAGAAATAATATTAGTCGTAATATTTCTGTCAAATGTACATATGCGAAAAATCTAAAACAGATTTATTAGCTAGTAGACAATTGTTATTCTTGAATTTAATTAAGCCATCTAAGTCCACAAAATTTACATTATTTAAGTTGTTATGGGATAAAAGCTAGCCAATTTATTTTCATCTGACAAAACACATGTTATAGTACTCATATGCTAGTCAATAGGCATGCAAGTCTCTGCTTAAACGTTAGGTCTCCTAGGTAGCACAATACAAAGATTTCATAACTCCAACTCCCAAGTTTTAAAATGCTGTAACTTTCGTAATAATGCTTGAAAATTTATAAAAGTGGTAGTTTTGGATAGCTAACAGATTACTCGTTCAAATTAATGCAATGTTAGTATTATGCAACAATTATGTACTAACCAATTATAACGTTAACTGTGTCTATGTTGTTCCTTTGGCCAGTATCTACAAATGGGTGTCTCAGATTTCAGGTAGAATGTATAGGACAAATTTTACACCTAATTAAACATTTTCTTCTTTTATGTGGTTAGGATGTTTACACTAATTATAGATTTATGAGAGAATGGAATCCCATAGGGACAATTTGAGACACCCCTTTGAAGCCCATGATGTGTTGATTAAGATTTCGTTAAAATTTTCTGTATAGTTAAAGAAATGATAGAGCTAAATTCATTCAAGTGAACTGACCAAGATTTTGCCACTAATTACATAATAATTGATTACATAATGATTACATAATAAAAATATTGCACTCATATGAAAGATTAATCTTTTATCTATCTATATATACCTCTTTTATTATTTTTTATGCATTCATAAGAAAGTTACAGCATTTTAAAGGTTTGTGATTGGAAGTAAAAAAACTCTTTGTTATTTTGCTACCTTAATGTGAATGACACAGTATACCACAATGGACTTTTATTTTGTCTACTAAAATGTCAGTAAGTAAAACGATCTGACATCTTGCACATATAAAAAACTTACATATTGATAATGCCCCCTCTTTCTCTGCTCTGTCATATATATAGTTCCACATATTTTAGATTTGACAAACAATGATGCTGATATACAACTTGTAACACTTGTAACACTGTTTGTAAGATACAAATGATGCCTTTGCCTGACCATATTAATCTCTTAGATGTGCTTAGTTTTAAATTTTAATGTGTTTGAGCATTTGATTTTGCAATTTGTAAAAGGACTTATCGTAATTATTTCCCTGGAATCGATATTTTGTTCTTGTGTTACTTTTTAATATTGAATTTGTGTGGATTATGAGTGATACCGAGTAATCATTATATACCTGATAAAAGAATTGCACTTGGTATTATGCGTGTTTAAATCATTACTGAGGATAAACACATACTTAAATGTTGATAAAAGAGCAATTTAAGATAGACACTTATGTACTGACATACATACCAGATTTATTCATTGGGATGTACTCCCCAGACGCCAATGGATAAGACTTTGTCGTATCTACAAATATAGATTTTACTTGAATTTATGTTACTGATATCGAGAGTTATCATTCTTACTACGCATATATTGTGTCTTATTGGATATGTTCTACGGTGCACGCAATTACTTTGTGAGATTGCCAATCATAAACATAAGATCCCTACTCACATAGAGCTGATTAATTTCCATATGCACGGTTTTAACACATCTTAATTGTACATATCAGTTTACTGAAAAGTGTAGCGATTGGGATACCAAGTCGAATATGGTTGATTTAAGGTAGATCATGGGTATATGTTTCCCCGAGATAGAGTTTCTTATTCTTAGCCAAAAAGAAGATATTACTGTGCTCTTTTTCAAAATATATTAACAGGATGGGTGACCGTGTTATTTTTCAAGCTATAAGTAGTTGAAAATTGCCTAAATTTACTTAGAATGGTCATGAAAAACACATTTTTGTGCATAAAAAATATCTATGTGCTAGAATTTTGAAATTAATTGTAAAAAAATAGGTTATATAATATGATTTAAGAAAATAAAAAGAAAAACTGGTGTAACCGAACTTGTTTCTTGCTACAAGTAAAAATAAAAATAAAAAAAATACCTATTAGTTCTTTATAAATTTGTTACCAAAAGAGTTATCTCTCCTTAAATGACTTAGTTGAAAAAATCAATTCTTAAACAAATGTTTGGTATTTGTTTAAATATTTTGAATAGTGCAATAAATCAAATTGCACATCAGTCTACAAATTTGCAGATTTGGGCAAATAATTATACTGATAATTAACTGCAATAGCACAAACCAAGATGGCTGTATAACATGAATCTACATTAAGAACGAAACTCACTGATGAGTCTTGTGTAGAAGAAACGCGCGTCTGGCGTACTAAATTATAATCCTGTTCTTTTGATAACTATTTACACCACTGGGTTGATGCCACTGCTGATGAACGTTTCGTCCCGAGAGTATCACCAGCTCAGTAGTCCGCACTTCGGTGTTGACATGAATATCAATTATGTGGTCATTTTTATGAATTTCCTGTTTACAAAACTTTGAATTTTTCGAAAAACTAAGCATTTTCTTGTCCCAGGAATAGATTACCTTAGCCGTATTTGGCATAATTTTTTGGAATTTAGGATCCTCAATACTCTTCAACTTTGTACTTGTTTGGCTTTATAACTATTTTGATATGAGCGTCACTGATGAGTCTTGTGTAGACGAAACGCGCGTCTGGCGTTCGAAATTATAGTCCTGGTACTTTTGATAACTATTAACTTTGACTTCAATCAGTTCGTCAAAGGGAAATATCCTGAATCTTAATCATGTCGATATACACCATTTCTATATAAATAAAACATAATAATTATCGGAAATTATCGAGTCAGTCTTCTTTATTGATTGCAAATCAAATTGACAAACATATATAAAAAAAATGCAAAATATGGCGACCCTGATAGATAGTCTTTCAGTGTGACATAATGGATAACCAAGGATATACAAGTTATTTAGATCTTTGATCAGTATACAGTGACTAAATTCAGGAATCAGAAACATACCTGGAATGTTAACAGCAAAACTCTTCCTGGTTTTGGGAAATGAACTACAAGTATGAGGTTCTGTTTCTGTTACAACCGGACTTAGGGAGGATGAAAAACAAAAATCATCTTTAAAATGATTTCCCGTCGCAAAATCTTGGAACGGCTGCTCTTTCTTTGTTTTGTATGAGCAGTCATCATTGTGATGTTGGTCTATGTTTAAAGTATTCCGTTTGTTCTGACATCCTTCACATTTAGAAGCTATTTCGGTATGCGAACACAATTCATGTATCAATGGGTCACTGGTAGATATATTTTCATCACTTTCTTCGTGAAATCCCGATTCCGTTGAACCTGCGTCAGTGAGAGCGGCATTCTGTGTGTCTCCATTTATAGCCTGTAGATTAGGATATAATCTGGTTTGTTTATCTGGTGGTAAAGCTGTTTGGATAATGACTGTTACATTATCTTCGTCGGTTGGAGTTCTTATTAGTGCTGCTGTCTGGGTATTATTTATATTCTGTCTATTCTGTTGTTCCGTATTATCTGTAACCAATTTGAAACTCGATAAAGTCTCGAACTTCATACAGTTTTTTTTATTTGTTCACAAAATCTTTTGAAAGGGCGGTTAATGACCAAAAACGATCGCAAAAAGATAGAAAATGTTTAGAAATAAACTCATTATAGATATTAGTATTGTAATTTATTAATAGCGTCAGACGCTCTTTTCGTCTACAATAGACTCACAAGTATCGCTCGAATAAATAAAGTTTAAAAGACCAAATTATGGTCGAGGTTGAAGAGCATTGACAAATCAACTAAATGAACTATATTCCTATTTCAGGCTAAAATACTTATATTATATGAACAGATTTACAAGATTTGATCAAATAATAAAATCCATTGATAAGTTATAAATTCAAAATATTTTTTTCACCTGTTTTTCTGTACATATTTTGACTTAGATATAGGAAATTTACAAGGTCTGAGTATACGTCGTTATGTACGCAGATATGGCAGAAAGATCAAACAAATGCAATTTGGTGCAATTTATCAATAAGATGAAGTTGGGAACAAGTTACAATAGTATAATGTCGGATATATATAATAAACCTGTTAAAAGTTATGTCCATACATGTATAACAATAATAAGGAGATGTTGCATGATTGCCAAAAGGATGTAAATGGCTTAAATTGTCACCAGAATTATTCAACCATCCTTTCCATTTGTCGGAACAATATCAAGCAAGTGACTAGGGGAAACTTGTAACTATCAATTTTCTATCTTATTTCTATAAATCAACCTTTATTTCATAGATCGCATTATAATGTAATACTTACCATGACTCCAGCAAATTCCAGCAAAACCAATCCCAGGCTTCCTTATACAGTAAAAAGATATGGCCACCAAGAGGAACACAAATATAACACATAGGACTACTATGCTGTATAAGAA